>NC_057812.1:317088806-317294038 GCF_018294505.1 Triticum aestivum
CCAGAGGCAGCATCGATCGGCTTCAGTTAGCAGCAGTAGCGAAGGAATCGCTCGATCGGGTTCAGTTAACAGCCATCGATCGATCGCTCGGGTTCAGTAACGCGTAGCCTGCAATGCAATCGCTCGGGTTCAGTTAGAGCCCAACGCCTCGCTCGGGTTCAGTTAGAGCCAATGCCTCGCACACACGTGCGTACATGTACGAGAGAAACGCGCATCGCTCGGCCCCCGACCTCCCACCATAACCGGGAACTCCCCGAAATTTTCCTCCCCTCGCTTCTACCATGGTTTTTTCCATCATGGATGGCCCAAAGAATGTCATGCAGCTGCGTCTCCGGCCTGCCCAGGATGAAAAGCCCATTTTCTGTCATAATTTTTTGTCATAGAAGTAGGAGCCTACCACATCTATGATGATACCGGGTTTTTTCACAATTATCGTCATAGAAGTGTCATATGTATGACAGAAAAATATTCGTTCGGCCCAAAATGTCACGTATGTGTCTTTTTTTGTAGTGCTTGCTCTTGGCAAGGTCTGCGCTGTGCCACTATAGGCGGCGTGCGGTCTTGACAAGGTGGGGGGAGTGTTGGCGCAGCTTCTCACAGCCGCAGAATTTCTTGGCAGCTCCTTTATTCACGCGCGGGCGCTGGGCACCGTCTTGGGGTCGAGGCGATGGAGGGGGAGGCGGAGAGTGGGATGGCGCTAGAGAGCCCCCCGCGGCACGGACGAGCTTGGCGACGCGGTCGAGCCACTCCTCATAGACGTCGTCGACGGGGAGGTAACGCAGGAGCTCGTTCACCGCGATGAGTGCGGCCTGTGCCTCCATGGGAGCACGGTACACGTGAGACGAAGAGCCAGCAGGGGTGAGCAATGGAGTAGAGGTGCGGCCGTCCTGCCGCACCGAAGGATGTTGCGAGGACGCCTGCTACTTGTTTCCCACCGGGCCGGTGGCATCGTTGGCGGCGGGGGACGGAGAACGACGAGGCGGCCCGCCGACGGGAGCCGTCTGAGGTGACGCGGGCAGCGAGGGCGGCCCGACTCTCAGCTCAAGCGCGGCGAGCGTCCGACATGGATACGACGGAGCGACGGAGCGACAAACTGATGGAAGGGAAGCTACGGCGCACCCCTACCTAGCGCGCCAAATGTCGGGGTGTGGGGTTCCGGCAAACCCTTAAGGTTCGAACACTGGGGTGCACGCGAAGTCTTTCCCTCCAACCGATCTACGCTCTATCTCGCTAGGATCTTGCAGACGAACTCGACGAACTCACAACACAGAAGGACACAGGGTTTATACTGGTTCGGGCCACTGTTGTGGTGTAATACCCTACCCTAGTGTGGTGGTGGTGGATTGCCTCTTGGGCTGATGATGAACAATACAAGGGAAGAACGGCCTCCTGAGGTTGAGGCGTTCTTGAGCTTGGTGAGCTTGTGTGCGTGGGGGTGGTCTCTCTAGCCAAGATGAGATCCTCCCCTCCACTGTTGTGGCTAGTCCTATTTATAGAGGCCCTGGTCCTCTTCACAAATATCAAGTGGGAAGGGAGACAACAATGGCGGGCTAATTTGAAGGGGGACAACTAGTACAAGCTATCCTGACAAAAGTAGTCTTCGCCTGCACAAAGTTCTAGCGGTGACGCTGCTCTGGTCTCCACAATGACCTCCGTCTTGCAGTCCATGGTCTTGGTCCTGTTGCACCGAAATGGCAACCTTTCCCTGAGGCCTCGGTACTCCGCGGCTGCGCTTGCCCCCTTTGCACCAAAGAGGAAACAGGGACACTGCGCGCGCTGGCGCCGCCTGGCGTCGATCGTCACGGCTCACGTCACGAGAGCCTCGTGAGGTTTGCCTTGCCTTGATATCTCCGCTCCTCATGAGCCTGCCTAGCTAGGCCACTCCAGAGGATGTCTTGCATCGTCCGCCTCGCGAGGCTTGGCCCCTCGTGAGGGTCTTGGATGCTTTGTTGGTGAAGATGGGTCGTACGGCCTGCTGGCTCAGCCACGCCGCGGGCCGCAGGCAGGCAAGTCTGGGGACCCCCGTTCCCAGAACACCGACACGGCCACTATGTCCACCTCTCGTCGATATGCAGCCATGAGTGGGTCCTTAGAGTCCCAAGTGCCAGATACCTGTTGAGCCACTAGGTCCAAGTCACCGAAGCACTTAACCCAGCTTAAGTTCATCTCCTTAGCCATCCGAAGACCGTGGAGTAAGGCCTCGTACTCAGCTGCATTGTTAGTACAAGGGAACAATAAGCAAAGAACATAACATCACTTGTCACCTCGTGGGGAAGTTAATATGACTCCAGCCCCTGAGCCCTCCAATTGCCTGGACCCATCAAAGTGAATAGTCCAATAAGTGTTATCTGGCTTTTCCTCTAGTGCCGGCAACTCTGTCCAGTCATTGATGAAGTCCATGAGTGCTTGAGATTTGATCGTTGTGCGAGGTGTATACTTAAGCCCGTGAGGTCCAAGCTCAATAGCCCACTTGGCAATCCGGCCAGTTGCTTCTCTATTTTGAATGATATCTCCCGTAGGGGCTGAACTCACCACTGTGATAGGATGACCCTGAAAATAATGGTTGAGCTTTCGGCTTGCCATAAACACCCCATACACCAGCTTCTGCCAATGCGGATACCTCTGCTTTGATTCGATAAGCACCTCATTGAAATAATAAACCGGCCGTTGAACCGGATACTCCATTCCAGACTCCTTGTGTTCCACAACAATAGCCACACTAACAGCCCGGGCATTAACAGCCACATATAGTAGTAAAGGCTCTTTGTCGACCGGAGCCGCAAGGACAGGCGGTTCAGCTAACTGCCTCTTCAAATCCTCAAACGCTTTATCAGCCGCATCACTCCAGACAAAGTCATCCGTTTTCTTTAGCATATGATATAAAGGGATAGCTTTCACCCTGAGACGGCTGATAAAATGGCTCAAAGCCGCAATCCTGTCGGCTAAATGTTGAACGTCATTGATACACGCCGTTTTAGCCAGGGACGTAATTGCTGAATTTTTTTCCGAATTAGCCTCAATGCCCCTGTTTGACACCAGAAAATCGAGTAGCTTGCCTGCTGGAAGACCAAATACACATTTGTCCGGATTAAGCATCATCTTATAAACCCGGAGGTTGTCAAAAGTCTCCCTCAAGTCATTTATGAATGTTTCCTCCTTCCTGGACTTCACCACAATATCATCCACATATGCATGAACATTGTGCCCAATCTGTTTATGAAGACAATTCTAAACACAACAATGATAAGTCGCCTAGGCACTCTTGAGTCCAAAAGGCATGGAGATATAGCAGAAGGCTCCAAAGGGAGTTATAAAAGTTGTCTTCTCCTGGTCCTTAACTGCCATTTTGATATGATGATAACCAGAGTAAGCATCCAGAAAACACAAACGGTCACAACCCGCTGTAGCATCAATAATCTGATCAATGCGAGGGAGGGCAAAGGGATCTGCTGGACAAGCTTTGTTCAAATATGTGTAATCCACACGCATATGCCAAGTGTCATTTTTCTTAAGAACCAGCACCGGATTAGCTAACCATTTAGGGTGAAAAACCTCCACGATAAACCCTGCGGCCAACAGCCGAGCTACCTCCTCACTAATAGCCTTACACCTATCTTCGTTGAAGCGGCGGAGAAACTGCCTGACTGGTCTGAACTTAGGATCTATATTAAGTGTGTGCTCGGCGAGTTCCCTCGGTACACCTGGCATGTCATAAGGCTTCCATGCAAAGATGTCCCGGTTCTCACGGATGAACTCGATGAGCGGGCTTTCCTATTTGGGGTCCAGGTTAGCACTGATGCTGAACTGCTTGGACGAATCGCCAGGAACAAAATCAACCATCTTAGTGTTAGTGGCCGATTTAAACTTCAATGCTAGATGGTGCTCCGTAGTTGGCTTTTTCAAAGAAGTCATGTCTGCCGGATCAACCTTGTCTTTATAAAACTTCAACTCTTCTGTGGAACAAACCGACTCAGCGTAAGCCGCATCACCTTCCTCACATTCCAAAGCAATCTTCCTGCTCCCATGTACTGTGATGGTCCCCTTATGACCTGGCATATTAAGCTGCAGATAAACATAACACAGCCTCGCCATGAACTTGGCATAAGCCAGTCGCCCAAACAGGGCGTGATACGAACTCTTGATTTTCACCACCTCAAAAGTCAATGTTTCTGACCTTGAATCATGATCATCTCCAAAGGCCACCTCTAGGGCTATCTTGCCCACTGGATGCACAGACTTACCGAGCACCACACCATGGAAAACAGTGTTCGACGGTTTAAGATCCTTATCTGTCAACCCCATACAGCGGAAGGTATCATAGTAAAGAATATTGATACTGCTTCCCCCATCCATAAGCACCTTGGTGAATTTATACCCCCCAACCTGAGGTGCCACTACTAAGGCCAGATGACCCGGATTATCAACCCGGGGTGGGTGATCCTCTCGACTCCATAAAATTGGTTGCTCAGACCAGTGCAAATACTAAGGCACTGCCGGTTCAACAGAGTTCACGGCCCTCTTGTTAAGCTTCTGATCATGCATGCACAAGCTAGTGGTGAAGACATGATACTGCCCACTATTCAACTGCTTCGGATTGCTGTGATAACCCGACTGTTGCTGCTGCTGATTCCCCTGATGGTTATAACATCCCTGATTGCCCTGGTTCCCTTGATTGCTATGTCTGGCTTGATTGCCTTTAAATCTTGAACCGGAGCTGCTACCTCCAGAACCCGGCCCATGAAAACCACCTCCTGAATTGCCGGGTGGGCCATTGTCGTATTGAAACATATCGGAGTTCTTGAACTCTCTCGCATGATGTAACAATCCTTCCAGAGATGTGAAGCTAGCCTCTCCTTGGATCCATGCTTTGGACAAGGTTGATTTAACGGGTGCTCCAGAATGGGGCCTGACCCTCCGCCCCTCTGGGGCTGTTTTCTCTTACGACGCTGACCGTTATCTTGAGCATTGGTGTTGGCCACAAAGTCTAAACTATTGTCCGATCTGCACTTACCATTGTTCCCATGACCTGCCGGGTTATGCTGTTGTCCCTTGGTGTTGTTGTTCTTCTTCCCTTTCCCCAGTTTGTCCTCCTCTGAGTCAGGGTCTTTGGTGTTATCTCAATCGGCGTATTTAACCAAAGCGGCCATAAGCGTTGACATGTCATTGTAGTGACGTTTGAGCCTTCCTAACTTTAGTTTTAACAGTAAAAACCGACAATTGCCCTCCAATGTTAACACTGCTATATCCGCGTTGATGTGATCCGACGAATGCAGAATAGCTGAGACCCGCTTCACCCAATGGGTTGTAGACTCCCCCTCTTCTTGAACACAAGCGGCCAGGTCCACGATCGACATAGGCTGCTTACAAGTATCTTTAAAATTCTGGATAAACCTGTGTTTTAACTCGGCCCATGATCTGATAGAGTTAACTGGTAAGCTCTTTAACCAAGTACGAGCTGTCCCCTCCAACATCATGGTGAAGTATTTGGCACAGACCGCTTCGTCCACATCCAACATCTCCATTGCCATCTCATAACTCTCCACCCATGACTCCGGTTGTAAATCGGCGGTGTAATTAGGCACCTTACAGGGGCCTTTAAAATACTTGGGCAGTCGTACATTACGCAAAGCGGGGGTAAGACACGGCACCCCTAAAGAACTGAAGACTACGCCTGGCTCCACCGAGGTGGTAGGGCGAACCGGAGTAGGTTGACGAGCGGTGTGTAGAGCCGCTAACTCGGCTTCTCGACGTGCACGGCCATTATCCACCACATCCTGCACATCTGCACCACCACCTACCGGGTTGTGTCCTCGCGGCGAGTCACGGTGATGTGCACTACTTGATACGGCCGGTTCATCCTCAACGTGCTTGCTGTAGCTCCGACTCAGACGGGGGGTGGAATGAATCCTCTCGCGACTATGCGAATAAGCCTGCTGCTGGTTTAAAGTTGTTTGAAGGAGCTCTCTGGCCGTCGTGTCTCAATCGCCAATGGTGACTCGCCGTCAGTTGGGAGGGCTGCCAATCGTGAAGCAGTGGCCACAATGTTATCCAACGGGTTGGAGTAATGCCCCAGGGGTGTCAGAACATACTGCGGCGTAATGTTGTTCTGACGAGGCGGGTTCATCGCGCACGGCTGAACCGGTGCTCCTGTTCCCGGCGCCCTCGTCCGGTTTACCACTGGCTGGTTACTGGTTCCGGCTCCTGGCGTGTTGAAGAGATTTCTTGGCTTATAAACCGGTGGGAGGTGCGACCGGTATCTCCTTCTCATGACCTCATCTGAGGCATTCTGGTCCAACCTAAGCCGGTAGGCCTGAGCTTCCAACTTGGCCCGTTATGTAGCCATCCTGGCGTTCTCTGCTGCCAGGTCCGCTTTAGCCTGAGTTATCTGATCTTTCACCTTTGCAATCTCCGCATCATGTCGGTCTCAGGCTGCCGCGTCCACCTTCGCGGCCATCAATGTTGCCAAAGCGTCAAACAAATCAGACAAAACCTGAGCGGGAGGCGGCGCAGAGCCCCCTGCTCCTGCCGATGTTGCTGTTGCTGAACCGGAGAACATCCCCGCAGCGGTAGAAGAGTGCTGCCCTGGTTGTGTATCAGCCATGAAGCCCGCCACCCGGTTTGGCAGATCGAGGGGGTCCGGAATACTGTTGCCATCAGAACTCCCACTAATCCGGCCGTCCTGCAGCTGATACAATGACTCAGTTTCTCCGGTTGAAGACTCGTCATCAGAACGGACAATGGCTTCCCCATCAGATGCCGGTCCATCCTCATATTCCGCTCCATGGATGACACCTACGAAAACATGCCTTGGTGCGGGCTGAACCAGGATAGGGCCTGTATGCTAAGCCGTCATGATGATGGCGGTGCAGGTGTCCGGCTCAGGGCCCGGTTCCCCGATCTTGCCGATGAAGACGTGAATTCCGCCAAAGGGGACCCGGTACCTGTATTCAACTGAACCGGCCTCGGGACCCCATCCTGCATCATCAATGTAGAGCTTGCCGCGACTACTCTTTGTCATCCGTCCCACATCATATCCCTTGAGTCCTTCGAAGCTGCCCTTCAAGAATTCGAAACCATCGTGCGATAGCCCCACGGTGGGCGCCAACTTTCATGGGTTTGTCACGACAGATGTCCTCGTGAAAGGACTTAGTCATGGAGCCATTGCTACGGGTTAGCTTAAAGGGGTTAAACCAGACAAGGGACACGAGTGGTTTTTATACTAGTTCGGCCCCTTAGATGAAGGAAAAAGCCTACATCTAGTTGTGTTGGTATTTCTAGGGTTTCGATGACCAAGGAGCGAATCCGCTTTGCCTGGCTCTTGAGTTGTTGTCTGTTGTCTTTAACCTGCTGCCGGGTCGTCCCTTTATATACATAGGTTGACGCCTGCCGGTCTATAGAGTCCCGAGGCCGGATCATAAACGTGTCCGGCTCGGTCTCTATCCTTCCTATCTTACAATGCAAGTTACATATAAGGTCGGTTTACATCTTCAAGCATGAACTCGCCTTTGGGCCTTGGGCCTTCATAAAGCGCCATCATTCTTACGTCTTCATGGGCTTCTAATATTCATAAAGTTAATCCGGCTACTCCTGGCCGGTTTACGTCCAGTAGTAATATCCCCAACACCCCATGTAGGTAGTACGAGGGTGTTCAGGATGGAATCTAAACACTCTTGATCCAATTTGTTTGGTCCTTGAAGGAGGTGTTTAGCACAACGAACCAGACAATCGGCCAATATGGCTTTATCACCCTCACTTAGCCGTTGGAGTTCTATAATGAAAATTTAGGCATAGTCCCTAGTATCCGATTAATCGCATAATGAGGAAAGCCGATTCATCGCATAAAGCAGAAAAAATTGCTGAAGATTTGAAACCTCCAAAGAGCTGACCAGCTTTCACCACATCATGACTGTTAGTTTTCGGATTTCTCTACTAAGGTACTCATCCCAATAAGCCAGGACACAATCGTAGTAGTTCTCCCTTTACTACCCTAGCCGATATAGTGAATGTAAGGTAGTAAGCACCGGAGCCGGGCAACCCAACTATTGACCAAAGACATGATTCGGAGCCAATGCTTATAATGCTAAATTCGGGGTGCCGATAGAAAGTGTTCAGACTTTGTTACCGTATTGTGGGTCAGGATGAAGCCCCTGGAAGATTAAAGCGTACCAAAGTGTATGGTCGCAACTTTGAGAAAAACCATCAAAGAAAAAAGGAAAAAAGGAGAGTAAGCTAGTGCCGCAGGAGTTGGGCCGCAAATTGTTTCCATTATAGTTTGATTAATACGGCAAAGCATATTTGCACAAGTGGTGCGATAAGCAGCCGGGCTATTTAACATGCCACAACCAAGGGAGAGCTACGTGTGAGTCCTGAAAATAGGTAGAGTGATCATTAAAGAGACCATCAAAGAATTCCCTTGTACGCCAATGCTTCTTGCCATCTTGGTGTATCCATCCTGACGAGAGGACAAATGATCAGGTTGTTAGAGGAAACCTGCGAAAAAAGACCTAAAGGATAAAAAGGAAGAACTGAATGTATGTGTGTCCAGGAGTGGACGAGTCATATTGTGGATCACAAGATAAATATGCTTCCGTCTATGCCCATGGTATTTTGAGTGCGTAGTTGCGACGGAGGCTGGATTGCTTGTCGAGCTCTTGACGAGCTGGGTTGTCCTGCTACGGAGCAGTCCAGTTTTGTTTGACAGTGTCTGGGACTTTGGCCGACGAATTAAGGTTCTGCTTAAGGAGGCCGCTCTGCACTTCTGCTGCTAACGCAGCGGTGTGCTCCTCGGTACGGAGGGAGCGTTCCGTGTTTCCATTAATTGTTATGATGCCGCATGGACCGGGCATCTTGAGCTTAAGATAAGCGCAGTGTGGCATCGCGTTGAAGCATGCAAATGCAGTTCATCTGAGCAGTGCATGATAGCCACTGCAAAAAGGGATGATATCTGAAGACAACCTCTAGTGTGATTGAGCCCGTATAGCGGGCCTCTACACCTGGTATGACTCCTTTAAAGGTAGTCTTTGTGGGCTTAATTCTTGATGGATTAATGCCCATTTCGCGTGTTGTATACTGATAAAGCAAGTTCATGCTGCTACCACTGTCCATGAGGAGTCGCGTGAGGTGAAATCCATCAATGATTGGGTTGAGGACTAGTGCGGCTGACCCGCCATGACAGGTACTGGTCGGATGTTCCCTGCGATCAAAAGTGATCAGGCAAGAAGACCATGGGTTGAACTCTAGGGCAACTGGCTCTATCACGTAGATGTCCCGGAGCGCGCGCTTGCGTTCCCTTTTTGGGATGTGGGTAGCGTATATCATGTTTACCGTTTTAACTTGGGGGGGGACTTCTTCTGTCCCCCTCTGTTCGGTAGCCGAGGCTCCTCGTCATCGTCCTCACTTTGTGACCCCTTCTCCTTGTTTTTGGCATTTAACTTGCCGACCTGTTTAAAAACCCTAGAGTCTATGTTGGTGTGATTGGCTAGTTTGTCAGGAGTGCCGTGTATCTGGCATGGGCGATCAAGTATGATGTCTAGGCTGGATGGGCTCGAATTGTTCCTTTTGAACGGATTCCTCCACTCGCCAGACTTGGAGCCGCTGAATCCGGTGTTGGCCGCCATATCGTCGGTATTATCACCGTTGTTTCGACGCTTGTGTCTGTTGCGTTGGGGCTTGCCATTGCTATTTTTGGCTTCCGTAGTGCCACGTTCACTTGCACTGTTATTGTTGCAGGCTAGCCATTTATCTTCGCCTGCGCAAAAGCGGGTCATAAGTGTCGTAAGGGCTGCCATGGTCATCGGCTTCTCTTGGCCGAGATGTCGGGCGAGCCATTCATCCCGGACGCTGTGTTTAAAGGCCGCCATGGCTTCGGCATACGGGCAGTCGATGATCTGGTTCTTTATAGTTAAGAACCTAGTCCAGAGTTTCCTAGCTGACTCTCCGGGCTGTTGAATTATGTGACTTAAGTCACCGGCATCCAGAGGTCGAACATATGTACCTTGAAAGTTGTCAAGAAAGGCCTCTTCCAAGTCCTCCCAGCTGCCGGTGGGGTTTTTAGGCAGACTATTCAACCAGCGCCAGGCTGGTCCTTTGAGTTTTAGTGGGAGGTATTTGATAGCATGGAGATCCTCGCCGCGGGCCATATGAATGTGAAGAAGAAAATCCCCGATCCATACCGCGGGATCTGTTGTCCAATCGTATGATTCGATGTTTATGGGTTTAAACCCTCCTGGGAATTCATGTTCCATTACTTCGCCGATGAGGCAAAGTGGGTGAGCGACACCTCTATATCGTGCCACGTCGCGACGTAGCTCAGATGGAGTCCGTCTGCGGTTTTCGGCCCGGTGTGAGTATGACTTTTGCATCCGGCTAGATAGCCGTTGTCACGTGTCGGGGCACGTCATCGTGATCCATAGATCGATCTGTTCAGACCTGCTCTACTGTCCAGGTCCTGCCGTAGGTCATATGTGTGTCCCCAAGCTATTTTATCTCTGCCTTTACGGTGAGGTAGGGCAGCCTGGTGTTCGGCCTGAGTTGCCGCTTTATCCTGATCCCGTGCTGGTCGGTCAGCTACGTTGCGCAATGATGGTACAGGCTCCAGCGCCTCGTCATTGAACTGAGGTAGCAATTTGCGCTCTGGGTAACTTTTGGCTGGGCGCTTGAGGCCGTATTCCTCGACTGCTAGGACATAAGTCCATCTACCATTGAGAAGATCTTGATCAGCTTGAAGTTGGTGTTGTTTCTTTTTCAGGATCCTTGCAGTGGCTATTAGCTGGCGCTTAAAGCGCTCCTGTTCGAGAGGTTCCTCAGGCACGATAAAATCCTCGGTGCCGATGCTCGCCTCATCCTTGGAGAGCGGAAGATAATTACCAGGGCTAACTTGCTCGTCTTCCTGTTCATGTTGTTCGGAAGTTCCCTCAACGGGGTCTTTATTGTCTTCGGCACCGTCTGGAGTGTTGGTGTTGCTGTCTTAGCTGCAGCGTGACTTAGAGCGGCGCCACTGACATCGGCGCTTTGGTTGTATCTCGGGAGGTTTATCCTCAACTAGATCTTCCTTGTCATCGACGCTATTCTCTTTAGGTGCATCCACCATGTATACGTCATACGAGGAAGTGGTTGTCCAGCGTCCAGTGAACGGCGGGTTTTGGGCCTCTTCATCTCTGGCATCGTTGTCCATGTCGTCGATGTCGTCAGAGCCGTAATCGAGCATGTCAGTTATGTCTTCGACAGTGGCTATTAAGTGGGCGGGGGGTGGGAAGCGAAATTCGTCATCAGCCTCCAGTTTGAACCTGATATAATTCGGTCATGAGTCCCCCACTAAGGAGAGTGCTTTTAATGTGTTTAGCACATCGCCTAAAGGCGAGTGCCTGAAGATGTACGCGGAGCTGAATTCAACAATCAACGCTCGGTCAAGCTCGTCGTGCACGGACGCACATGCTTTGGAACCTGTAGCCGGAAACGTGTTCGAGGTTCTGGCAACACAGATTGTAATGCCCTCGATGCGGCTATATCTCCCACGTGTCGAAGCATGACTTAGAGGCATAACCGCATTGAAAGCAATGTCGCAAGTGAGGTAATCTTCACACTACCCATGTAATACATAAGGGAAAGAGATACATAGCTGGCTTACACTCGCCACTTCACACAATACATGAATAAAGCATTACATTCATCCAAATACACTCAAGGTCCGACTACGGAACCCAAAATACAAGAAGACTACCCCAAATGCTACACAGATCCCCGAAAGTCCCAACTAGGCTCCACTACTGATTGACTGAAACAACACAATGGACAAGATCTTCATCGAGCTCCTCCTGAGCTCAGCTGCGTCACCTGCACGGTATCATCGTCACCTGCAAACTGGTTTTGAAAGTATCTATGAGTCACGGGGACTCAGCAATCTCACACCCTCGCGATCAAGACTATTTAAGCTTATGGGTAAGGTAAAGGTATGATATGGAGCTGCAGCAAGCGACTAGCATATATGGTGGCTAACATACGCAAATGAGAGCGAGAAGAGAAGGCAAAAGCATGGTCGAGGAACTATGATCAAGAAGTGATCCTAGAACAACCTACATCAAGCATAACTCCAACACCGTGTTCACTTCCGGTTACACACGCGGTTGATGTATTTTAATTAAGATCAATTTCAGGTTTTCTACAACCGGACATTAACAAATTCCCATCTTCCCATAACCGCGGGCACGGCTTCCGAAAGTTCAAATCCCTGCAGGGGTGTCCCAACTTAGCCCATCACAAGCTCTCACGGTCAACAAAGGATATTCCTTCTCCCAAGACAATCCGATCAGGCTCGGCATCCTGGTTACAAGACATCCTAGACAATGGTAAAACAAGTTCAGCAAAGCCGCCCAAATGTGATGACAAATCCCGATAGGAGCTGCACATATCTCGTTCTCAGGGCACACTCACATGAGACTAGCTATGAGTAAAACCAACCCTCAAGTTTCCCCGAGGTGGCCCCGCAGGCAGCTCAGTTCGGACCAACACTCAGGGGAGCACTGGCCCGGGGGGGGGGGGGTTAAAATAAAGATGACCCTCGGGAGCGCGACACCCAAGGGAAAAGTAGGTGGTGGTGAGGCAAATGGTAAAACCAAGGTTGGGCCTTACTGGAGGAGTTTTATTCAAAGCGAACTGTCAAGGGGTTCCCATTATAACCCAACCGCATAAGGAACACAAAATCCGGGAACATAACACCGATATGACGGAAACTAGGGCGGCAAGAGTGGAACAGAACACCCGGCATAAGGCCGAGCCTTCCAACTTTACCAAGTATATAGATGCATTAATTAAATAAGAGATATTGTGATATCCCAACAAAATATCCATGTTCCAACAGGGAACAAACTCCAATCTTCACCTGCAACTAACAACGCTATAAGAGGGGCTGAGCAAAGCAGTAACATAGCCAAACAACGGTTTGCTAGGACAAGTTGGGTTAGAGGCTTGGCTTAACAATATGGGAGGCATGATAAGCAAGTGGTAGGTATCGCAGCATAGGCATAGCAAAAGAGCGAGCAACTAGCAAGATAAGATAGAAGTGATTTCAAGGGTATGATCATCTTGCCTGAAATCCCGCAAGGAAGAAGAACGATTCAATGAAGAAGACAAACGGACATAGTTGAACGGGTCCTCACAAACGCGACGTTATCGGAACCAACCCGAAGAAGCAACTCCGAAAAGAAGCAAACAACATAGTAAACAACCAACACATGAAGATGGCATGATGCACAATCAAGTATGATGCATGTCCAGTTTAATGAAGCATGGCATGGCAATATGCACAAGCAATACTACAAATTAAGTGGAGCTCAATATGTAAAGGTCGATATTGATGAAACACCACGACAAATTATTTAGTTCGATCTCGTTTATGTACCCAACAATATTAAATGTTGATTAACATGGCAACGGGGTGAAGCACAACAAAACTACCTATCTTGGCAAGTTTAAATGAGGTCGGAAACAACGAACAACGATTCCGGTAAAACCTAATATGCATATTTTAAGGTTTGGTACTGTTCTACCCTAAACACAATTTTAGAGTTGTTAAACATGCAAAGTAAAGTGCAGCAGGTTAGTCTATGCATTTTTCTACCCCATTTACATATAAAGTTTATTTAAAATGGAGCTACAGTTATTTAGATATGAATTAAACCATTTTAGAATGTCATTTATGTGAATTAAAACAAACAGCATGTTAAACATCTTAAACATGGATGAGAACAGCATATTATGAAACTAGATGAAATTCTAAGCATTTTGCATAAATAGTTTGTTTAAATTGGATGCATGCATGATTAGTTATTAGCAATACAAAACAGGGGCATTTTCTGTAAATAAGAATGCATTGGATAATGCTAAAATACAGACTGGGAAAAAATGCATGGGCCCGAAGCATTACGGTGCAGCGGCCCAGGTGAGGATTCGGCCCAAGCAGCTGTGGGTGTGTGCAAAAGAAATAAAAGAACAGAGCAAAAGAGGGGCGCCTGGGATTTGATCCCAGGACCTCCTGTATGTGAGCGCGAGGGAGGAACCACTGGGCTAGCTTACTGTTCTTGATAAAAAGAGCTCCCAGGCTCTTTTGAGCATTCAATAACAGGTCGAGCTTGGCCATGGCTGCACGGCAACAACCGATGGCGATGGCAAGCACAAACGACGGCCGTTAGGGTTAAGGACCTACGGTGGGCATGTGGAAACTGAAGTCAGTGCACGTGTGCTTGCGGAGAGCTGCAAGAGGGGCCGGGAAACGTCTTGAGCAAGGGCTCAAGAACAAGCTCATGAAGGAGCTCGTCTCGGCCATGGCAGCGAGGCACGGCGAGGCAGTGGCACTGTGCATGAGCATGTGTGCTGACGGGTATGTGTGGATCATGCTAAAGAGGCAGCTTGGCTCTAAGAGAAGCAGAAGACGAACCAGAGAGAAAAACAAAGGCCGGCCTTCCGGGTCGAGGCGCTCGGCCATGGCAGGGCGGGCGTGCAGCGAGGTGGTGGAGGGGGGTTGTGCTCGAGTGCGAGCGTGGCTCGGCTCGGGCGTGCGGCTGCGGCGAAGCGCGCAGGCACAGAACAAATCATGTGTGGGCGGCTGCGGCATGCGGGTGCGGCGGAGGAAAACATCCTCTGTTGGCGCGTGGTAGGACGGAAGCAGGAGTAGGAAGCTTCACGAGCTTTCGCTCGGGCACAGGCGCGAGAGCACGAGTGCACGACGACCATGGCCTCAACCTGATGCATGCAGCGGATGCTTCGAGGTGAAGCGAAGGATGGGCCCGAGCGAGACGAGCGGGGACTAGATCCGGACGGGTCACGGCGGCGTTTCTCTGAAAGTTTCAGAGATTCGCCGGAGCAGCGAGGGCACGATGATGACATGGATCTAGTAGTGACTCCGGTGACCTAAATGCGACAGGAATAAGAGGGAGGGAAGCAGGTATACCTAACTCACCCTAAGGCACGGCTACGGCCACGGATACGAACCGGCGGCAATGCGGACGAGCTCTGAACCTGAGGCAGTTCCTGTCCGAGGAAGAAGGAAGCAGGGGAGGACGCCATGCGCGAGACTTGGCGACGCAGAGGAAGCAGACGAAGTAGAGGACGAAGATCGCGGCGCCCTTGGACCCTCCTGGCTCCTGGCCTTGAAGAAGACGAAGAATACGGCATAGTCGAGTCGACCCAGAGCAAAGAAGACGATGGAGGATGGCTATGGCCGCAGCGAAGCCATGGGAGTTCATCGGGAGAGTCGACCCGGAGCAAAGAAGACGATGGAGGCTGGCTATGGCCGCAGCGAAGCCATGGGAGTGCGCCGGGAGCTCTCTGGTTTTTGCCTCTTGAAGAAGAAGGAGAAGCAGGAGAAGGAAAAAAAGGTGGCGGCGGTGAGAGGGAAACCCTAGGGGGGCGCGGAATGCTGGCTTTATAGGAGAGGCGCGACGTGAGCTCGTCCACGGTGGCCATGTGTTGGCGCCCCTGGAGGTTTTACTGTGAGAGAAAAAGATCGGGAGGAGGAAGAAAAACAGGGGAAGGAGAGGCTACAGGTGGGGCCTAGAGGGAGAGTGGAAGGAGGCTGCGGGAGGAGAGCTGGGCTGCGGGAGGCGCTGGAGCTGGGCCGGGCTGCTGCTGCGCTGGGCTCTTTTCCCTTACACAATTTCTTCAAACAGAAATGCAAGAAAAGGCCAAGGAGTTTGGAAAGGAATTAGGATGATATAAAAACATATCTGGGATTCTGGATTTATGTAGAATTTGAATAAATTGCTTTGGGCATTTTTAGAGGTAGAAAAATAAAACAAGTTTGAATTAAATTCAAACTTGAGCCATTTTTGAACCCAACCAAACCAACTCCAAATGGGATGAAACTTGGCAGAGAGGTGTAAAGGCATTGAGTAAGATCATCAGGAAATAAATGAACATTAATGGAGGAGGGAATAATGTCGCTTGCAAAAACATGAAGGAAGAAGGAAGGGAGAGGTGATGATACACGAGCATATGGCTAGAGAAAGATAGCAAGGGCTGATGCACATACAACATGAAGAATGCAACCCACATGAGGAGCATGATGAAATGCAAAAAGACAAGGGTACAATGCAACATAACAAGCGAGATGAGCATGGTGCAAGATGCAAATATATGACAAGGCACTCAACATAAACATGGCATAAACATATATGAGTGAAATATGCAAAACAAATATGATAATGCAACAAACACAAAACAACACACGGCAACAACTAAAAATAAAAGGAAGGCAACTCGAGCATCAGATCCGGGGCGTCACAACACTCCACCACTACGAGAGGATCTCGTCCCGAGATCTAGAATGGCACCAGAGGGAAAACGGAAGAGAAAGAGAAGAGGTAAAACTTTGCTTCTTAACAATTGAGTGAAACCAAAGAACCTTGAGGGGTTGAACAAATCGAAAGAAAGAATACAACGAAGATGAACAAAGTTGAAAACACTATGTTAGAAAAATTAACAATGAACATTACGAGAACCTTGTAGGTTGAAAGAATAAGAAAAGGGTTGCAATGGACGAGAAGTACATGCAAGCACTCCGGTTGAAACGAGATGTACAAGGGACGATAAGGATCAATTACGATAAGACTCCGGTTGGAAATGGAAGGCATAGAATATGAACTTGACAAGATGAGAGGATACTTGATGAAATCAGCAACACGCTGCCTCCGGAACTATTGAAAGAATGGAACAAGGGGGTAAGAAAGATTTTAGACAGCACTCCGGTTGAGGAAGGAGGTAAAACTTGACAGAATGGAAACAACTTGAAAAGAGGGCATGACACTCCGGTTAAATGGATAAGCACGAAAAGAACATGATCTTTGACAAAACGAGATGATGGTTGAATATAGCAACAATAGCATGCCTCTGGAACGAATGTAAGAATGGAATCAAAAGAACGGAGAGGAAAGCAACATCTTCTACCTCAAATGAGCTTGAAAAGCATCTTTAGGAGAAGGGTCGAACGGAGTTGTTGGAAATCCAACAACGAAAAGAATATGCTTCATATGGTCTTATGGAATACATCTTCAATTATGAGGTGACAACCTGCCACTCACGGGAAAAAGAATTGGATTGATATGAACAATGAGACGAGAAACTTATTTCGCCGGGAGGATAAATGAAGAACTTGGATCATTTATAAGCACCATAAATAGCAGCAATCCTTAGGGAAGGCTTTAGGTGAAACATGACACAAGATAACTCCAACGAAGAGGTTGATGAATTTAAATATCTCATTCTTGACAACATGTGAATCATGAAACATGAACTCAAATTATAAAGAATAACATAATACCACCTCCAATGGTACGGTAGAAAGAATTGCACTCCGGATTGCAAGATGAAGAATGCTTGAGCTCCTCTGAAAAGAATGTTGATGAACACTTCGAGAATGAATTAACTCCTTGATGAACCATCATGTAGAACCTTCATGAAGAACTCCGGTAAACAAAAGAATGATCAAAACGAAAGGAAAGAGAAGTTGAAAACACAAGGTGAATCCTTGCAAAGATTCGATGAAGCTTTGCGACGAGATAAAGTGGAAACTTGGAACTCCGGAAGGAAAGATAAAGCATCTCGAACCGAGAATGTGATATGATGAACCACTCCGGAAAGCAAAAATTGAATAAACTCGATGAAACAAGAATAAGAATTACATTACGTTTATCCTTGACCAATTCAAATTGATGACAAGCAGCGGATTTGGCATACTACTTATTCTCGTTAAAAGGATTAAGATAGATATAGCGCAAACTTAGGAAGGTCTTCCACGAACCACTGGTAGGATTGAAACAACGAATGAATTGATATAAAAACAAAGGAAGAGAAATCTTGAACAAACCGCTGTAAGAATTGAAAAAGAACAAAGAAAAGAGAAGAATCACCGGTAAGAATTAGAAAACAAATGAAGGTACTTGAGGGAATTTAGATACAAGTGAACGAAGAGATCATAAACTGATTAGAGGATATTTGATCGATGCACCGGTATGATTTGGAGAACAATAGTTGAAAGCTGGGGATTAATAAACCTGAAATGGTTGCCTTGGGAGAATCAAATTGAAAAGAATCTTGGATTGCTCCGGTAGGTGAAAAGAATTCTCACAATTGAAAACAATTATGAGAGGTAGGCATCAAGCTAGAACCACGAGTCTTTGAGAGAACGAATAAGATTTGGAGGAGAACTCTTCCTCGGTCTTCAAATGTTGAGAATGACGAAAAGAAGCACCACCATGCATTATTGAGGCACTCCGGAATAATGAAAAGC
The DNA here is from genome assembly GCF_018294505.1 of Triticum aestivum. Lineage (NCBI taxonomy): Eukaryota > Viridiplantae > Streptophyta > Magnoliopsida > Poales > Poaceae > Triticum > Triticum aestivum. The sequence continues at coordinate 317,107,087 of NC_057812.1, forward strand.
GAAGAGGTTGAACCAACAATGAAAAGAGTTAGAAAGATATTGGAGAAGGGCATTTGACTGATGATAACTCATTCTTACGTCAAACTTTGAAATGAATTTGAGAAAAACTCCGGGAAAATTAGAAGATTCAGGTAAGATCCTGGGAAAAGACCTGTGGGTTAGGGCCCACTCAAAATAAACACCGTTGAAATGATTTAAAAGAGTGGTTGCACCGGTTGAAAAACACATGGCTTGAATGAGATAACTTCCTCGAAAGATCTTGAAAGAATGAGAATAAACTCTAGCATCTTCCGAGATATCTCCAGCACTCCAGAACAAATGAATAGCGAGAGGTGAATGATTAAGAATTGCACTGGCATGAGAAAGCATTGAAACAAGGAAAGGATATGATCAACAAAGCTTGACTAGAATCCACCGGAGAAGAAAAAGAATGAAGAATGATGAGCTTGTAGAACATCTTCATGAGAACCACTGGGTAAGAATATTGACGGAAAAGAATGGAGAGACTTCATATTCATAAGATAGATACTTGATAAAGAAATCCGAGTCCTCGAAGAAAAATGGTGGGAGGGTGGGAAAACTAAGGCAACTTGGGACAGATGAAACAAACAACATTGAGAAAACTTGAGTTGATCTTGCGGATGTGACACATGATAGGATCATCTTGAAGAGAATCACACCGTTTAGAAAAGGATTGACATGACAATCTCAATTATCATGAAGGATTTGTATTCAAATCGGAGTATGAGAACACCGATTTGGGAAGGTATGGAATCCACATTTGACTTTGAAGCAACTTGAATACCACAACTCAAAACAAAACAAAGGATTGGCTTGCAAAATAAGCCGGAACAAACATATGATAGAGATTTCATCTGAAGTTTTCGTGGTGGGGCCTACACGGGCTCGATCGTACAACACCATCATGTACAAGGCAGTGCACATGACATACAAAGCGTCCCCGAGTCAGCATAGCCAAGGACTCTTTAAGTCGCAACGAGACCACTGTAAAACCAATCGTGGACAGGCGGACCACTAGACGTCAAACCACAATTTCAAATCATACATCTGTCGGAAAGATATCCTAAGAGCTACTTGAATTCCCACTTATAAACTCCAAAATCTTTCCGGTTGTGCAATCAGGTGTTGGGGATATAGGGGAAGCATAATATCTCACCCAAAACTAACAAATCCTACATCCAGCTGTATCCATCCTTCAACACATAACTAAGAAACCTTCGGAAATCATTTACCTCAACCTTCGGAAAGCATCTGTTATACGAGTTATGGCAATACTCCCGAACTCCCACCCCAGTACTGGGTGGCGTCGAGGTTATCTCACCAACAACTGCATAAGAGAGATTTTCGATGTCGGCAAAACTAAACTCAGGTATTCCAGAACTGCAACGATAAAATTGTGACGACAACACCTCGGAGCTCAACTCCCCGGGACACTGCCACAACCCCTAAATGTTAGGAGGCACCAAGAACAATGTTCTTGTCACAAAACCATCGGACGATTCAAAGATACCCGTGTGATCCTAAAATTTTTTTAGTGAAATTTGAGAAGAGAAAAGTCAAAACTCTACGTCAGGATGCCTCACCAGAGCGACGAAGGGACTGAGGAGTAAAAAGAAGTCCTACTCTCCGATATATATAATCCTAAATGACTCAAAACATTTTTCTAGACTGAACAACACCAACGATTCGATCAAGCAGGGGGCTCCTAAGGTCGGGGAAGGCTCTGATTACAAACTTGTAACGCGTTCGATGCGGCTATATCTCCCACACGTCGAAGCACGACTTAGAGGCATAACAGCATTGAAAGCAATGTCGCAAGTGAGGTAATCTTCACACAACCCATGTAATACATAAGGGAAAGAGATACATAGCTGGCTTACACTCGCCACTTTACACAATACATGAATAAAGCATTACATTCATCCAAATACACTCAAGGTCTGACTACGGAACCAAAAATACAAGAAGACTACCCCAAATGCTACACAGATCCCCGATCGTCCCAACTGGGCTCCACTACTGATCGACTGAAACAACACAATGGACAAGATCTTCATCGAGCTCCTCCTGAGCTCAGGTGCGTCACCTGAACGGTATCATCGTCACCTGCAAACTGGTTTTGGAAGTATCTGTGAGTCACGGGGACTCAGCAATCTCACACCCTTGCGATCAAGACTATTTAAGCTTATGGGTAAGGTATAGGTATGATGTGGAGCTGCAGCAAGCGACTAGCATATATGGTGGCTAACATACGCAAATGAGAGTGAGAAGAAAAGGCAAAAGCACGGTCGAGGAACTATGATCAAGAAGTGATCCTAGAACAACCTACGTCAAGCATAACTCCAACACCGTGTTCACTTCCCGGACTCCACCGGAAAGAGACCATCATGGTTACACACGCGGTTGATGTATTTTAATTAAGATCAACTTCAGGTTTTCTTCAGCCGGACATTAACAAATTCCCATCCGCCCATAACCTCGGGCACGGCTTTCGAAAGTTCAAATCCCTGCAGGGGTGTCCCAACTTAGCCCATCACAAGCTCTCACGGTCAACGAAGGATATTCCTTCTCCCAAGACAATCCGATCAGGCTCGGCATGCCGGTTACAAGACATCCTCGACAATGGTAAAACAAGTCCAGCAAAGCCGCCCGAATGTGCCGACAAATCCCGATAGGAGCTGCACATATCTCGTTCTCAGGGCACACTCAGATGAGACTTGCTACGAGTAAAACCAACTCTCAAGTTTCCCCGAGGTGGCCCCGCAGGCAGCTCAGTTCGTACCAACACTCAGAGGAGCACTAGCCCGGGGGGGTTAAAATAAAGATGACCCTCGGGAGCGCGACTCCCAAAGGAAAATTAGGTGGTGGTGAGGCAAATGGTAAAACCAAGGTTGGGCCTTGCTGGAGGAGTTTTATTCAAAGCGAAATGTCAAGGGGTTCCCATTATAACCCAATCGCGTAAGGAACACAAAATCCGGGAACATAACACCGATATGACGGAAACTAGGGCGGCAAGAGTGGAACAAAGCACCCGGCATAAGGCCGAGCCTTCCACCCTTTACCAAGTATATAGATGCATTAATTAAATAAGAGATATTGTGATATCCCAACAAAATATCCATGTTCCAGCAAGGAAAAAACTCCAATCTTCACCTGCAAATAACAACGCTATAAGAGGGGCTGAGCAAAGTGGTAACATAGCCAAACAACGGTTTGCTAGGACAAGGTGGGCTAGAGGCTTGGCTTAACAATATGGGAGGCATGATAAGCAAGTGGTAGGCATCACAGCATAGGCATAGCAAAAGAGCGAGCAACTAGCAAGCATAGATAGAAGTGGTTTCGAGGGTATGGTCATTTTGCCTGAAATCCTGCAAGGAAGAAGAACGAGTCCATGAAGAAGACAAACGGACATAGTCGAACAGGTCCTCAGAAACGTGACGTTATCGGAACCAACCCGAAGAAGCAACTCCGGAAAGAAGCAAACAACATAGTAAACAACCAACACATGAAGATGGCATGATGCACAATCAAGTATGATGCATGTCCGGTTTAATGAAGCATGGCATGGAAATATGCACAAGAAATCCTACAAATTAAGTAGAGCTCAATATGCAAAGGTGCATATTGATGAAACACCACGACAAGTTATTTAGTTCTATCTCGTTTATGTACCCAACAATATTAAATGTTGATTAACATGGCAAAGGGGTGAAGCACAACAAAACTACCTATCTAGGCAAGTTTAAATGAGGCCAGAAACAACGAACAACGATTCCGGTAAAACCTCATATGCATATTTTAAGGTTAGGTATTGTTCTACCCTAAACACAATTTTAGAGTTGTTAAACATGCAAAGTAAAGTGCAGCAGGTTAGTCTATGCATTTTTATACCCCATTTACATATAAAGTTTATTTAAAACGGAGCTATGGTTATTTAGATATGAATTAAACCATTTTAGAATGTCATTTATGTGAATTAAAACAAACAACATGTTAAACATCTTAAACATGGATGAGAACAACATATTATGAAACTAATTGAAATTCTAAGAATTTTGCATAAATAGATTGTTTAAATTGGATGCATGCATGATTAGTTATTAGCAATACAAAACAGGGGCATTTTCTGTAAATAAGAATGCATTGGATAATGCTAAAATATAGACTGGGAAAAAAATGCACGGGCCCGAAGCATTACGGTGTAGCGGCCCAGATGAGGATTCGGCCCAAGCAGCTGTGGGTGTGTGCAAAAGAAATAAAAGAACAGAGCAAAAGAGGGGCGCCTGGGATTTGATCCCAGGACCTCCTGGATGTGAGCGCGAGGGAGGAACCACTGGGCTAGCTTACTATTCTTGATACAAAGAGCTCCCAGGCTCTTTTGTGCATTCAATAATGGCAACAACCGACGGCGATGGCAAGCACAAATGACGACCGTTGGGGTTAAGGACCTGCGGCGGGCGTGTGGAAACTAAAGTCAGTGCACGCGTGCTTGAGGAGAGATGCAAGAGGGGCCGGGAAACGGCATGAGCAAGGGCTCAAGAACAAGCTTAGGTAGGAACTCATCTCGGCCATGGCAGCGAGGCATGGCGAGGCATTGGCAATGTGCATGAGCACTTGTGCTGACGGGTATGTGTGGATCATGCTAAGGAGGCAGCTCGACTCTAAGAGAAGCAGAAGACGAACCAGAGAGAAAAACAAAGGCCAGCCTTCCGGGTCGAGGCTCTCGGCCATGGCACGGCGGGCGTGCAGCGAGGCGGTGGAGGGGGGTTGTGCTTGAGCGCGAGTGTGGCTCGGCTTGGGCGTGCGGCTGCGGCGAAGCGCGCAGGCGCAGAACATATCATGTGTGGGCGGCTGCGGCATGCGGGTGCGGCGGAGGAAAACATCCTCTGTTGGCGCGTGGTAGGACGGAAGCAGGAGTAGGAAGCTTCACGAGCTTGCGCTCGGGCATGGGCGCGAGAGCACGAGTGCACGACGACCATGGCCTCGACCTGATGCATGCAGCGGATGTGGCGAGGTGAAGCGAAGCACTTTCGGTTTGGATCTTTTCATTTGAGTTTTACTCTTGCTTCTTATGCTTGATTGCTAATGTATGCTACTATTTGTTCACGATAGAGTTTTCGGAGTGCGAAGCGTGCTACTACGAGTCACTAGGGTTTTCAGATCATCAGCAAGGCAAGTAACACTTTGATCATATCCCTTATTACCCAGTTTTTATGCATTAGTCTCAATCCTCAAACATTGCGTGAGTAGGATCTGTTTAACATGTGGGTTTTTAGAAGTAGTTGTTGAGGTAGTACCTATTGTCCTTTTATTCAAACCTTGGGAGTTACTACGTTATGCTTATTATACATTGCTATGCTCGTACACGTGGTTTGGTTTGAGTGATTCGTGACAGTTGTGAGTATTATAATGAACTAAGGGTTTACTTATGGTGGCTACTTTAACACACATTTGGGTGGATTGGTTTGTGGGCACCTGGGGAAATCCAGTGCTGTCCAAAGGAGATTCCCGGGGTATCCGTGTGATTTTTCCTATGGTTCGCCAGCCAGGCTCAAAGGGATCATTATGTTATTCATGCTGGAACCTTCTGAGTGCAGCCACAAGCCATTATGGGCTCTAGCATAGTTGAGTAAGTTGTGGGAATCCCATCCATGATGGGCTAGCAGATGTAGGGTATTGTACGTGTACCGGCCTATCTATTGGGTAAGGGGACCTCTTCGGAAAGACCGTGTCTCGATCATCCGTTTCTCAAACATCATGCAGTGCGAGAAATACAACGGAGGAGATCGAGTCTTGTGGGGAAAAGTGTGCAAACCTCTGTAGAGTGTATAAACTAATCATGATTAGCCGTGTCCCCGGATATGGACATCTTGAGTATCTGGTGCTTGAATTTCTATGTTGATCTTACACTTTACTTAATTGACTTGTTGGGTTAATGACTATTAATTTGGGATTGAGATGGGGTTACCATTCTCAATGTTTTTCAACCACCTTTGTAGTTAAATAAAATATATTCCTTTGTTGTAGGGAAAGACTAGCTTTATGAAAATTATAACCATAGAGCCTCCACCAGCCATATACACATATAGTTATAACTGTTAGTTTTTCATTGCTCTATAGTGTTATCTTGTTAGCATATTCCATGCGCTGACCTACACAGGCTGCAACATATTATGTTGCAGAGTTTTCAGACGAAGAGTAATGTGCGCTAGGTCATTGTCGTGCACTCAGCTATGTTGTTGGAGTTGATGGACTCAGTTTACCTTCGAAGCTTCCGTTGTTATCTTCATTAGGTGGCCTTCAACCACATTATTGTAATAAGTACTATCTTTGAGACATTCGATGTAATAAGTGTGTGATTGAACTCTGTTATAAATCCTTCAAGTATTGTTTGGGATGACACTTATACATAGAGATTTGACCGTTTGAGGTCGGATCGTTACATGATGGTAACAGAGCACACGCTAACTGTAGGACGCGACCACAAATATAAGCCATAGGACACTCTCCTCTACTCATTTCTGACTCTTCTCCACTTTCCACTCTATAGATGGCGGGCCCAAGGAACAAGTTTGCTCAACCGGATGAAGACACCCCTTTCGGACAACACTTGAAGGAGGCCACTAGATACCTGAACATCGAATATTGAGCTTCACAGGGACCTACACCGCCACTCTACCTGAAGAAGAATGCTGGACTATTCGAGTACATATTCCAGGAAGGACTTTCACACCAGTTATGGAGACCATAGAGTTTTCCTTTGGTGCACCAACCTGGAGTCTAGGAAAGAGCATGGCAGCTCACATCGCCATGGGACGCATCAGCGAAGTATACGACAAGGATCTTAAGGACACCATCTAACAGATATGTGTACAACGAGATGAGCAATGGGAGATGATTTGCACCAGGAGGGACAAGTCCATTACAGCCTACACCCAGGAATTAAACCAACACATTCATCGTCAGGAGAACCAGATGTTTGCCAGCATGATAGACCTGAAGAAGGTGATGACTGGGAACATGGAGCTAGAAGAGGAGCTCAAGTCTATACGTGATGGATATGAAGAGAAAATTGCAGTACTATTGGCGAAGAATGAAGACCTGAAGAAGAAGCTAGGAGTATTCATGGGAGACCCTACGCCAGGAGAGGACAACCATCCCAAGGACTACATCATCATGGACGACACCGACTCTGACCCCGAAAGTGATGATGACTATGAAGACGAAGCTGGAGCAAATATCATGGAGTCTTCTTCCGATCAAAATTTGTAGTCGACCACCTTATTATTAGTAGTGTTCCCCCATGTATATAGTAGTAATCCGAGTATTTTGTGATGGTAGCTAGATTGATCATATGCCCTTGTTTGAATTGAGTGGTGTGATATGAATGTGTTTGTCTCATGTGAATATGGGTAGTGATTTCTCCTTAGACCCCACTATGTTCGAATCTCTCCCCTCTAAACCTATCGGATGCCTCCGAGACATGACCCCGGATTTGTCTTTCCACCAGAGCTCACCCAGTTGATCCAGCAGCAGAATGCCTTGATGCGGCTACTAGTCCAGAACCAAGGCAACAACAACAACAACAACAACAACAACAACAACAACAACAACAACAGCAGCAGCAATAACAACCCACCGCCACCACCTCCAGTTGACAACTTAGCCTGTTTTCTGAGGTTGAATCCGTCGGTGTTTTCCAGTAGCACCGAGCCGATTGTTGCTAATGAGTGGCTCCACAGGATTAGAAGGGAGCTGACCACCACAGGTTGCACAGATACTAAGAAGGTGCGCTTTGCCGCACATCAATTGGATGGACCCGCAACCTCATGGTGGGAGAATTACACAGCCACTTTTCCCATAGCCAATGTCACATGGGCTCAGTTTCAGCAAGCTTTTCACACAACCCATGTCTCTACGGGAGCAATGAATATGAAGAAGCATGAGTTTTGCAACTTACACCAGGGAAATTGTACTGTGGGGCAGTACATGGATGAGTTTAGCAAGTTAGCTTGCTATGCCCCAGATGATGTGGCCACAGATGCCGCGAAGCAGGAAAATTTTATGGAAGGGTTGAATGATGAGATGAGTATGCATTTGATGGTGGCAACATTTACTAACTACCAGGAGTTGGTAGATAGGGACCTTATGATTGAAAGCAAACAATAGCAGATAGAGAGCCGCAAACAGAAGTATGGATAGGGGAAGTACAATTCTGGAGCTCTGCAGAAGCCTCACTTACCCCTAACTCCGGAGGTTACACCCATAACCATGGAGGCCATACCCAAAATGGAGGAAGCTCACATAAGCATAGTGGGCCTAGGAATGGAAATGGGAATGGAGGAAGCAGCAGCCAGAATCGTCCCAATCCAGCAACACTCGCTTAGAAAGACCTGAGTCATGTCACCTATTACAAGTGCGGGAAGACTAGACACTACGCCAATGATTACTCAGAGTTGAAGAATGACAATGGAAATGGAAACTCTGGGAAGAAGCCCAACCCTTTCACCGAAGGACAAGTGAACCACGTTAATGTGGAGGAGGTTGAAGAACAGCCAGATGCAGTTATAGGTAACTTTCTGATTAAGTCATTTACTGCAATAGTTTTGATACTGGTGCATTGCATTCATATATATCAAGGGGATTTGTGGATAAATATAAGTTTCCCACCAAAGTTCTTAAGACACCTATGTTAGTAAGCTCACCTGGAGTGGAGTATATGGCAAGCAGCAGATGTCTTCAGATACCATTGACCATAGGTAGTCATGTTTTCCCATCAGACCTGATAATTTTGGAGTCACAAGGACTGGATGTGATATTAGGCATGGATTCACTATCCATGTATGGAGGAAATATCGATTGTGCTAGTAAGTCAATTCTACTCACCACCCCGGAGAGAAAAAGGATCAAGTATGTGCCTAGGCATGCGCCAAGGATGACCCATGTAAATTATCTCTCGGGAGCTATTCAGGAAGAAGTGCCTGTTGTGATGGATTACCTGGATGTATTTCCAGAGGAACTATCAGGCATGACGCCAGATCGAGACATAGAGTTTTTGATAGAGCTGTTCCCAGGCACCGGACCAATATCGAACAGACCGTATCGGATGCCCGCAAATGATGTGGAGGAAATTAAGAAGCAGATTAAGGATATATCCGACCAAGTTCATCACCGTGGGGAGCCCAGTGCTCTTAGTTGATAAGAAGGATGGATCTTTGAGAATGGTTGTTGATTATCGAGCGTTGAATGAAGTGATGATCAAGAACAAGTATCCACTACTGATGATCAATGATCTGTTTAACCAGTTGCAAGGAGCTAAAGTATTCTCCAAGATCGATCTTCGAGCACGATACCACCAGTTGAAGATTGGAGAACAGTATATACCTAAGACGGCTTTTACCACAAGGTACGGGCTATATGAGTACATGGTCATGTCATTTGGATTGACTAATGTCCCTGCCTATTTTATGAGTATGATGAACAAGGTGCTCATGGAGTTTTTGGATAAGTTTGTTGTGGTGTTCATTTATGATATTTTGGTGTACTCGAAGAATGAAGAGGAACACAAGGAACACTTGCATTTAGTTCTCGAGAATCTCAGGGAACATCAGCTATATGCCAAGTTTAGCAAGTGCGAGTTTTGGTTAAAGGAAGTTGGATTTCTTGGACATGTTATATCAGGAGAAGCTATAGCCGTAGACCCTACCAAGGTCCAGTCTGTCACTGAGTGGTTGGCACCCACCTCAGTTGGAGAGATTCGAAGTTTTCTGGGACTCCCAGGATATTATTGGAGATTCATTGATAATTTTCAAAGATTGCGAAACCCATGACAGAGTTGTTGAAGAAGGACACCAAGTTCAAATGGACCGAGGATGGTGAGGCAAGTTTTCAGGAGTTGAAGAAATGTTTGGTTATAGCCCTAGTATTGATTCTTCTGGATATACGCAAAGATTTCCAAGTGTATTGCGATGCTTCTCGCTTGGGACTTGGAGGTGTACTTATGCAAGATGGAAGAGTTGTTTCGTATGCCTCACGGCAGCTTCGACCTCATGAGTTGAATTATGCCACCCATGATTGGGAGATAGCAGCTATAGTGCATGCGCTCAAGACCAGGATACATTTTCTGATTGGAAACCGTTGTGATGCGTACATGGATCACAAGAGTTTGAAGTACATTTTCACATAGAAGGAGTTGAATCTCAGGCAGAGGAGATGGTTGGAGCTCATAAAATATTATGATATGAAATTGCATTATCATCTAGGAAATGCCAATGTCGTAGCAGACGCTTTGAGCCGCAAAAGTTATGCAAAAACCCTCATAAGCGGAGGATTACCGCATGAGTTAGTTGACGATCTCATGGAACTTCGTTTGGAGATAGTTCCAAGAGGTTTTGTTGCAACAATGGAGGTTCAGTCTACATTATTGGGAAAGATTCGAGAAGCTCACAAGGATGATAATGAAATTGCTGAAATAAAGGAGAAGATGAGGAAAGGAAAAGCCAAAGGTTTTCTTGAGGATGAGCACGAGACATTATGGTTTGAGGATCGTGTCTATGTGCCCAATAATGCGGAGATCCGGAAGTTAATACTTTAGGAAGCTCATGACTCACCATACTCGATTCACCCCGGAAACACCAAGATGTATTTGGATTTGAAGGAACGTTTCTGGTGGACCAGTATGAAGAAGGATATTGCCGAGTATGTAGCAGTATGCGATGTATGTCATAGAGTGAATGCAGAACATCATAAGCCAGCAGGATTATTACAGCCTATGCTGATACCAGATTGGAAATGGGATAAACTTGTCATGGATTTCATCACTGGATTACCCATGATCAAATCAGGATATGACTCAATCTAGGTAGTAGTTGATCACTTGACCAAAGTGGCTCACTTTATCTCCATGAAAACCACATATACAAGCGCCAAGTTAGCCAAGATATATATGACCAAGATCGTATGTCTGCATGGAGTTCTGAGGACCGTCATATCAGATAGAGGGACACGGTTTACCTCAAAGTTTTGGAATCAGCTGCACCAGACTTTGGGTGCTAGGCTCGAGTTCAGTACAACCTTTCATCCGCAGACCAATGGACAGACAAAGAGAGTAAATTAGATTCTGGAGGACATGCTGAGAGCTTGTGCGCTAGATTATGGATCTAGTTGGGACAATAATTTGCCCTACGCAAAGTTCTCATACAACAACAGCTAATAGGCTAGTTTGAAGATGGCCCCTTTTGAAGCTCTGTATGGAAGGAGATGCAGGACACCGTTGATGTGGGATGAAGTTGGAGACCGTCAGTTGTTTGGACCAGATTTGATCAAAGAGTCTGAAGAGAAGGTTAACTTGATCCAAGATAGACTAAAGGTAGCTCAGTCCAGGCAGAAGAGTTATGCCAATACGAAATGCAAGGAGGTAGTCTATGAAATTAGAGATAGAGGGTATCTTTGTGTATCACCACTTCGAGGAGTTAAACGATTTGGATTTAAGGGAAAGTTAGCCCCGAGATTTGTAGGACCATACCAAGTTCTGGAACGTATGGGAGAAGTTTCCCACAAATTGGAGTTACCCAAAGGATTGTCAGGAGTTCACCATGTGTTTCAGGTTTCCCAATTGAAGAACTGTCATGCTGAGATGGCTGCTTTTCCTCTAAGAGATACAGTGCCCCTTAAGCGATTCAGTTGGAGAGTGATCTGACCTACAAGGAGAAACCTGTTAAGATTCTCGAGTTTGCCAGCTGAGTTACATGCAGCAAGGTTATCAAGTTTTGCAAAGTTTAATGGAGCCACCATACCGAGGATGAATCCACCTAGGAAAGAGAAGAAGACCTACGGAAAGACCACCTACACCTATTTTCAATTTGGATGTTATACATAGGTCACCATATGCAAATCAAATTTTATTTGCATATTTGGTTGTGATCCTAGAAATCTTAAGCAACTCAAGGACCCAAGGAGAGAGTTGGGGATTTCATAAATTTTCATATTTGAATTTTATCAAATTTGAAAAGGGGATCATTTTGATTTTAATATTTTTTCTCCAATTATTTCCAATATTAAAAATAAAAGAGAGAAGATAATAGGACTTCTTCAAAAGAAAGGAGTATTGGAGAAGAAAATTTAAAGTCAAATTAAAATTTTATTTGGATTTTATTTGCTATTTTATTTCAATTTAGAAAAATATGCATTTCTGAAAATTGCATTTTTGGGCCAAAAAAATGTTCACTTTGTTCTAAATAATAGGTTTAGACTGCGAAAAATTGTTTCTGGCATTTTTAGAATTTTTTTATAATCTATTAGGGTTTTCTTTGGGAAAAATTTCATTTAAAAAAAGGTTTCCCACCCGACTGGGCCGAAGGCCCAGCCGAGCAGGCCGGCCCGCAGCCTCGCGCCGCCTCCCTCTCCGACTCGGGACATGAGTCCCGAGTGCCGCCGCCGTCGCCGCCGCCTTTAAATAGCGCTGCCACCCCGCCGCCTCCTCACCCCACCCTAACAGCCGCCGCCACAAACTACAACGTCGTCGCTCAGCCCGCCGCCGCCGCTGCTGCTGCGGCATTACCGGTAAGCCGCTGCCCTCCGCCGCCTCGTCACCACATCGATGCCCTGCCCGCAGCCCTACGCCACCGCCCAAGCCGCTGTTCGCTAGAGCCGGGCCAGATCCCATTGTTGCCATCGGTGATTTTCTTCGGTTAATCAGTAAAAACCCGAACCGGTTTTTCTTCCGGTTTTTTAGAAGTTAGGGTTTTCTTTCGGTTTTCTAGTTGGACCTAAATTGCGGACGTTCATTAGGGTTTCATAGAGAACGTTCGTTCGTTAGCGTTTTTCTTTTATTTTCAGCCAGGGACCTATCCGCGATTATTATTTTTATCATAGATCAGTCCCTGAACTTCAAACCCTCGCAACTTTTTACTCGCTTGTCCAAATCCAGTGAAACCAACACCAAAATCTTCGTCTTGTTCGCCTCTTTCCAGGTAACCAACATGAACATGGTTTTGACAATTTAAAATTTGGTTTCAAGCAGATTTGAATTCGAACTTCTTTTGGTCGTAGTTTGACTTTCTTAGCTTCGATTTGGTTGATTATTTTTGCAATCGAAGCTCTTCAGTTGAACTTTTGGTTTGGATCTTTTAATTTTAGTTTTACTCTTGCATCTTATGCTTGATTTCTTATGTATGCTATTGTTTTTTCATGATAGAATTTCCGGAGTGCGAAGCGTGCTACTACGAGTCACTAGGGTTTTCAGATCGTCAACAAGGCAAGTAACACTTTGATCATATCCCTTATTACCCAGTTTTTATGCATTAGTCGCAATCCTCAAACATTGCATGAGCAGGGTCTGTTTAACATGTGGTTTTTGGGAAGTAGTTGTTGAGGTAGTACCTATTGTCCTTTTATTCAAACCTTGGGAGTTACTACGTAACACTTATTATACATTGCTATGCTCGTAGATGTGGTTTGGTTTGAGTGATTCATGACAGTTGTGAGTATTATTATGAACTAAGGGTTTACTTAAGGTGGCTACTTAACACACATATGGGTGGTTTGGTTTGTGGGCACCTGGGGAAATCCAGTGCTGTCCAAAGGAAAACCCCGGGGTATCCATGTGATTTTTCCAATGGGTCGCTACCTAGGCTCAAAGGGATCATTATGTTATTCATGCTGGAAACTTCCGTGTGTAGCCACAAGACATTATGGGCTTTGGCATAGTTGAGTAACTTGTGGGAATCCTTTCCATGATGGGCTAGCAGATGTAGGGGATTGTAGGTGTACTTTCCTATCTATCGGTTAAGGGGAACTCTTCGGAAAGACTGTGTCTCGGTCATCTGTTTCTGAAACATCATGTAGTGCGAGAAATACAACGGAGGAGATCGAGACTTGTGGGGAAAAGTGCGCAAACCTATGCAGAGTGTATAAACTAATCATGGTTAGCCGTGTCCCCGGTTATTGACATTTTGAGTATCTGGTGTTTGAATTTCTATGTTGATCTCATCACTTTACTTAATTAACTTGTTGGGTTAATGACTATTAATTTGGGATTGAGATGGGGTTACCATTCATAGTGTTTTTCAACCACCTTTGTAGTTAAATAAAATATATTCCTTTGTTGTAGGGAAAAACTAGCTTTATGCAAATGATAACCATAGAGCCTCCACCAGCCATATATGCATATAGTTATAGCTGTTACTTGTTTATTGCTCTATAATGTTATCTTGCTAGCATATTCCATGTGCTGACCTACACAGGCTGCAATGTATTATGTTGCAGAGTTTTCAGATGAAGAGTAAGGTGCGCTAGGTCGTTGTCGTGCACTCAGCTATGCCGTTGGAGTTGATGGACTCATTTTACCTTCGAAGCTTCCGTTGTTATCTTCATTAGATGGCCTTCAGCCATATTATTGTAATAAGTACTCTCTTTGAGACATTTGATGTAATAAGTGTGTGATTGAACACTGTTATAAATCCTTCAAGTACTGTGTGTGGCAGCATTACAGATCCAGGGATGCCACTTATACACAGAGATTTGACCGTTTGAGGTTAGATCGCTACATCTTCTATGCAGCAATGAGGATAATCCTCAGATCACGGACCCAGTCTGCATCTTTGCTACTACCATCTTTGAACTTATTTGTGTCTAGGAACATATCAAAAATAAACGGGGAGCTACATCGCAAGCTATTGATCGACAACATAGATATGCAAATACTATCAGGACTAAGTTCATGATAAATTAAGTTGAATTAATCGTATTACTTAAGAACTCCCACTTAGATAGACATCCCTCAAGTCATCTAGATGATACGTGATCCAAATCAACTAAACCATGTCCGATCATCACGTGAGATGTAGTTATCAGTGGTGAACATTTGTATGTTGATCATATCTACTATATGATTCACGTTGGACCTTTCGGTCTCTAGTGTTCCGAGGCCACATCTACATATGCTTGGCTCGTCAAGTTTAACCAGAGTATTCTGCACATGCAAAACTGGCTTGTACCCGTTGTATGTGAATGTAGAGCTTATAAAACCCGATCATCATGTGGTGTCTTGGCATGATGAACTGTCGCAACGGTGCATACTCAGGGAGAACAGTTATACCTTGAAATTTTAGTAAGGGATCATTTCATAATCGTACCATCGTACTAAGAAAAATAAAATGCATAAAAGATAAACGTCACATGCAATCAAAATATGTGACATGATATGGCCATTATCATCTCGTGCCTTTGATCTCCATCTCCAAAGTATTATCATGATCTTCATCGTCACCAGCATGGCACCATGATCTCCATCATCTTGATCTCTATCAATGTGTCATCACATGGTCGTCTCGCCAACTATTGCTATTGCATAGCGATAAAGTAAAGCAATTATATGGCGCTTGCATCTTATGCAATAAAGAGACAACCATACGGCTCCTAGTAGTTGTCGATAACTTCAACAAAACATGATCATCTCATACAACAAATTATATCACATCATGTCTTGACCATATCACATCACAACATGCCCTGCAAAAACAAGTTAGACGTCCTCTACTTTGTTGTTGCAAGTTTTACTTGGCTGCTACGGGCTTCTAGCAAGAACAGATATTACCTACGCATCAAAACCACAACGACTTTTCATCAAGTGTGATGTTTTAACCTTCAACAAGGACCGGCCATAGTCAAACTGGATTCAACTAAAGTTGGAGAAACAGACACCCACCAGCCACCTATGTGCGAAACACGTTGGTAGAACCGGTCTCATGAATGCAGTCATGTAATGTCGGTCCAGGCCGCTTCATCCAACAATACCACCAAATCAAAGTAAGACGTTGGTGGTAAGCATTATGACTATCATCACCCACAACTCTTTGTGTTCTACTCGTGCATATAACATCTACGCATAGACCTGGCTCGGATGCCACTGTTCGGGAATGTAGCATGCAATTTCAAAAAATTTCCTACGATGACGCAAGATCTATGTAGGATATGCATAGAAACAAGAGGGGAAGAGTGTGTCCACGTACCCTGATAGACCGAAAGAGGAACCATTTGAAAACGCGGTTAATGTAGTCGAACTTCTTCTCGTTCCGACCGATCAAGTACCGAACATATGACACCTCCGAGTTCTGAACACGTCCAACTTGATGACATCCCTCGAACTCTTGATCCAGCAAAGTGTCGAGGGAGAGTTCCGTCAGCACGACGGCATGGTGACGGTGATGGTGAAGTGATCCGCTCAGGGCTTCGCCTAAGCACTGCATGAATATGACCGGAGGCATAAACTATGGAGAGGGCGCCGCACACGGCTAACAATGTTTGTTGTGTGTTCTAGGCGCCCCTCCCCATGGATATATAGGTGGGAGAGGGAGGGGAGCAGCCTTGGGGTGCCCCAAGTAGGAGGAATCCTACTTGGGGGCCTCCTCCAATTTGGCCTCCCCCTTTCCTTATCTCCGGAGGGGGGAAGGAAAGAGGGGAGAGGTGAAAGGAAGGGGGGATCCTACTCCATCTATTTCCTTTCCTCCCCCCTTTTCCTTTATCCACTTATATCGGCCCATATGGGGGCGCAACAGCCCACAAGGGGCTCGTCTATCCCTCCCTAGGCCCAAGAAGGCCCATATCTTTTCTAGGGGGTGCCCGGAACCCCTTTCGGTGACCCGATACGTACCCAATACCCCCGGAACACTTCCTGTGTCTGAATACTATCATCCTATATATGAATCTTTACCTATCGACCATTTTGAGAATCCTCGTCATGTCCGCGATCTCATTCGGGACTCTGAACAACATTTGGTCACCAAATCACATAACTCATATAATACAAAATCGTCATCGAACATTAAGCGTGCAGACCCTATGGGTTCGAGAACTATGTAGACATGATCGAGACACATCTCCGGTCATAACCAACAGCGGAACCTGGATTCTCATATTTGTTCCCACATATTCTACGAAGATCTTTATCGGTAGTACTATAATGACAACATACATTATTCCCTTTGTCATCGGTATGTTACTTTTCCCGAGATTCGATCATCGGTATCTTCATACCTAGTTCAATCTCATTATCGGAAAATCTTTTTACTCATTCCATAATGCATCATCCCACAACTAACTCATTAGTCACATTGCTTGCAAGGCTTATTATGACGTGCATTACTGAGAGGGCCCAGAGATACCTCTCCGATACTCGGAGTGACAAATCCTAATCTAGATCTATGCCAACCCAAGAAACACCTTCGGAGATACCTGTAGAGCATCTTTATAATCACCCAGTTACATTGTGACGTTTGATAGCACACAAGGCATTCCTCCGGTATCCGGGAGTTGCATAATCTCATAGTCAAAGAATATGTGTATGACATGAAGAAAGCTATAGCAATAAAACTAATAGATCATTATGCTAAGCTAATAGATGGGTCTTGTCCATCACATCATTCTCCTAATGATGTGATCCCATTCATCAAATGACAACACATGTCTATGGTTAGGAAACTTAACCAACTTTGATTAACGAGCTAGTCTAGTAGAGGCTTACTAGGGACACATTGTTTTGTCTATGTATCCATACATGTATCAAGTTTCCGGTTAACACAATTCTAGCATGAATAATTAACATTTATCATGATATAGGGAAATATAAAATGATAACTTTATTATTGCCTCTAGGGCATATTTCCTTCAATTCTCTACAAGCACTGAAATTATCGGTAACAGATAGTTTTGTGATAAGATAATTCGTAATGGGTAACAAGTAAATAAAGTAACTAAAGTGCAGCAAGATGGCCCAATCCTTTTTGTAGAAAAGGACAAGCCTGGACGTACTCTTATATAAAGAAAAACGCTCCCGAGGACACATGCGAATTTTTGTTAAGTTACTTTTCATCATGCTCATATGATTTGCGTTCGTTACTTTGATAATTCGATATGTGGGTGGACCGCTGCTTGGGTGTTGCCCTTCCTTGGAAAAGCTTCCCACTTATGATTAAGCCCTCTCGCAAGCATCCGTAACTATGAAAAGAAGAATTCAGGTAAACCTAACTATAGCATGAAACATATGGATCCAAATCAGCCCCTTACGAAGCAACGCATAAACTAGGGTTTAAGCTTCTATCACTCTAGCAACCCATCATCTACTTATTACTTCCCAATGCCTTCCCCTTGGCCCAAATAATGGTGAAGTGTCATGTAGTCGACGTTCACATAACAACACTAGAGGAGAGACAACATACATCTCATCAAAATATCAAACGCATACCAAATTCACATGATTACTTATAACAAGACTTCTCCCATGTCCACAGGAACAAACATAACTACTCACAAAGCATAATCATAATCAGAGGAGTATTCACTACTAGGGAAGACCATATACATAGAACTTTTGCAGTAGCGCGTGTTAAAAAAGCACCCTGGTGCTAAGTAGCACTAGCGCGCTGATGTAAACGGTGCTCCAGATACGGTTGTAGCAGTAGCGCGCGTGAACATAAAAGCGCTACTACTAAAATTTCCACGACTTAGCCGATAGGCTACACATAGTAGTAGCGATCTAGGTAGAACCATGCTATCGCTACTTGCTTTGTAGCAGCATGTTTACGCTGAAAGGCGCTATTGCTAAATGAAATAAAATTAAATGGAAAGCAAATAGAAAAGTAAATGAAAATGAAAGAAATAGAAAAAGGTGAAAGGAAAAAAATTTAAAGAAAAATAAATGAAAAATAGGAAAAAAAGAGAGAGGAATAGCAGTAGCGCATATCGAGGAACGCGCTGTAGCTAGCTTAGCAGCATCACACTTCCTGGAACACGCTACTGCTACTTCTGACTTAACCACGCGGTTCGTTCTTCCCCACGACCACTTCCCCCAAATCCAACTCATCCACTGTCGCCGTTGCCCGTCGGCCGCCGGGTGCCCTCCCGTCGCTCTCTGCACACCCTCGACGCCACCCCGACCCCGGATTCGACGCCGCCCCCGACCCCGACCTCGACGGCGCCCTCCGCCGCGCGCCCGAGCCCCGACCTCGACCTCGACACCGCCTGCCCCTCCCTCGCTGCAGGCTCCCGAGGTGAGGACGCCTGCTCCTACCCCTCCCCTCCTCTGCCTAGGGTTCTTCAAATTTTAGTTTCATCAAATTAGTTAGGGTTCATCTATGGGTGGAAACGAATCAGATGCGGATGTTATCGGATACGGATGCGACTCGGATGTTTTCTTAGATGATGAATAAACACTATTGTAATGCATAATAAAACGAGTAAAATTTGACCACTTATTTCACTTTTAAGTTGGATAATTGGAATATCCGCTACCACTTTCCACCCCTAGGTTCATCGAATTAGATGGTACTTAGGGAAGTAGTTCCTAGGTCTAATTAGTTAGTAAGAACTAGGTACTAGTTTATTTTTATTTATAATAAGTTTATTTTTAGTAAGAACTAGTTGAATTAATAGAACTAGTTGAACATGTCACATTTTTTGTTATTTTTTTAGTTAAAGCAATTATTCCCGCATCGACATCGACGATGCCTATCCCGCATCCTCGTCGTCGTCAACTCGACAGAGGACACCTGCTTGACTAGATGGGCCATGTCTGGGACTGGGCTCCACCGGGCTGGTACTGGGAGGTGCTACTTACCGGGGGGCACAGCTTGGTGAGGAGTGAGCCCGTCGTTGACCTAAACCTTCTTTGGTGGCGGTCGCCTGGGCCAGTGACGGTCCAGAGGCTCAAGGACCCCGTGGAGGTGGTACATCACCGTGCCAGGGAGGAGGACGCGCACGTCCGTCGCTACTTGTTTGCGTTGGAGCACAGGTTCTCCAATTCCTGGCAGGTTCTCTAGGGATCTCACTGGAGCTATGATGCTGTGATGGTTCCTTCTCTTTGGGTGTGCACTGCATGCGCCGATACCCGTCATGCGCTAGGGTTTTAGTTGTATTAGTGATGTTATATGTATGATACTATTCGGGATGTATTAATGATAATATTCGATGATGTACGGATGCATGAGATGATTTACTTTTGCTTATTGAATGCATGCTAATTTGAATACTTATTTATTTTACGATTTGGTTTTGCTTATTGAATGCTCATGTCAATATGAGTCCTATAAGATATTTTCAAATGTATACCTTGTGTTGCTCAAACATGATATGTGTTTGCCCAAGTGGCCGGTCATGTTTGCAGGTTGCACCTCCGAGTGGCCTCTGTTTTGCCGGAGTGTTGACTCATTTCCGTTCTGGCAAATTTCAGGCGATCGATATGTCCTATTTTAGCAAAGGTCACGTCGGATTTTTCCGTGAATTTTGGCATGACTTGTGCCAGAATATGTAGGAAATATCGAGTGCCCCGGATTTGTGTGTTGAGTATCCTGGTAGTTGCCTTCGATCGATTTTCAGTTAATGTTTGAACTATGAACATAGGAAATGTCTGACAACGAAAAGGATTTCGGTATTTCCGAATACTGCGAAGACGAGCGCGGCCTGTGCGACAAAATCTTCCTAGATAATGATAGGTGCTTCAGAATCAAGCTGGACGAGAACTTTGAAGTGGATACAGTAAGTCACAACGGCAAGTCTTTTTTAGTAATTAAGCATGATATCTGCTTCATTTGCTTCAACTTATAATTTAATTTTTTTTACTATTCTACTAGTGTATCCCCTGCCATGCAAGAGTTTTTGTCTTGGATAAGGTAGGTTTCAGTCCTATGAAAACTAGGTAAAGAGAGTTTACTTGAAGACCAAGCATGGTTATACTTTCCACGTAAAATTATACAACGCAGACACCTGCACCTATTTTGAATGCAAAACTTGGCAAGCACTATGCAGGACTTATGCATTTGAGCCTGATATGGTTATCACCTTTGATATTCGTCCAGAAGATGATATCGAAGGTAATATCGACATCTGGGTCGATGTGCAGACGCCTCCAGTTATACCATTATGTGAGTTTTTCAACCATATTTATGTCTTTGATATTGTTTATTCAAAAATAGTTCACAACTAATTTCTATTGACAGCTTATTTCCATTCAAGCAAACATGTCCAGCGCTTGGTAGACAGGACCGACTATTGTCCGTGGCTGCACTAAACTGCGAGGAGACAAGTCATTATGTTTCATGGCTTGAGGATCTTCATACTGTCAAGACAAATTATTTTTCTGGACTTAAAAATCTTAGTACACAAAACGTGTAACCAATGGTGTTCGTACTAAACTACGGTCACAACTAGTTAGGAAAGATGGTAAGATTTTTATTATTTCCCCTCAGTGCATCTTTTGCATACATTATTTTTTAAGCTAAACTTCATTGCTAAGTTTGTTACTATACGATGTTCTTCAACAGGGACTCCCGATGAATGTTGTGCCTCATTGGATCGAGACTAAAGGTCGTATGAGAATGGTTAGCTTACGGCCAAGACATCCTACAATGCACTTTAGTGCATTCAGGATTTCTAAAAGCGAGGAATGTTTAATAGTGCTAGCCTGGAGCAAAATTGTGAACGATCACAGAGAAGTAATAGGGGCAGCAATCAGAAGCGCAGCCCACGATTAGCAGACATGTTCATCTGCATGCTCCAACTTGATGAAGCAGGAGTGCTACACATGTTTTATGTTATTTTACCTAAGAGAGAGCAGCAGGAGTGATTACCTAGCTAGAAATTAGTTATGATGATTAATTAGCTAGTGTTGGTGGTAATGACTATGAAGATTATTATTAGCTAGTGTTGGTGGTGATTAGCTAGCTAGAATGAGTTTGAAGATGATGATGTGTGCTACACTATGACTATGATGATTAAATAGCTACTGTTGGTGGTAATGACTATGATGATGATTAAATAGCTTGAGTTGGCGGATTAGATTCAAGTGGAGGCAACATGTGGTGCACATCGAAAGTACTACTAGTCCAAACTAGATCAAGTTTGGATTAGTAGTATACTTTTGACATGCACCACATGTTTCCTCCACTTGAACCTAATCCACCTTCATTTGACACACTGATATGGACATATTGATATAACATCCTCATAATTGGTATTGTACCAAAATTTGTATAACAGCATATAAATACACTACAAAATAAAAAATGAGAAAAAGAATACTAGTAGTGATGGAGAGTAAACACGCTACTACTATCCATATTAGCAGTAGCGCGAGAGTGAACTAACGCTGCAGCTATATGTCTTAGCAGTAGCGTGTGTCGCACGCGCTACTGCTAAGGAATAGCTGTAGCGCCTTACTAGTAGCGCGGTGTCTCATGCTACTAGTGGGCATTAAACCCACGCTACTACTAGGTTTTCCCTAGTAGTGATTAATTATCATTAAGGATCTAAAAATATAATCTTCTACCAGATAAACCAACTAGCATCAACTACAAGGGGTAATCAACACTACTAGCAACCCATAGATACCAATATCAGGTTTTGGGACCAAGATCGAATACAAGAGATGAACTAGGGTTTAAGAGGAGATGGTGCTGGTGAAGATGTTTATGGAGATTGACCCCCTCTCAATGAGAGGATTGATGGTGATGATGATGGTGATGATTTCCCCCTCTAGGAGGGATGTTTCCCCGGCAGAACAGCTCCACCGGAGCCCTAGATTGGTTCTGTCCAGGTTCTACCTTGAGACAGTGGCGCTTCATCCCGAAAGCTTCCTTCTGATTTTTTTTCCAGGTCAAAACACACCATATAGCCAAAGATGGGCACTTGAGGCCTGCCAGGGGCCCACAAGGTCGGGGGGCGCGCCCAGGGGGGTAGGGCGCGCCCTCCAACCTTGTGGCTGGCTGGTGGCCCCTCTAGTACTTTCTTTGCCAATATTTTTTATATATTCCAAAAATAAGCTCCATGAAGTTTCATGACTTTTGGAGTTGTGTAGAATAGGTCTCTAATATTTGCTCCTTTTCCAGTCCAGAATTCCAGCTACCGGCATTCTCCCTCTTTATGTAAACCTTATAAAATTAGAGAGGATAGGCATAAGTATTGTGATATAATGTGTAATAACAACCCATAATACAATAAATATCAATATAAAAGCATGCTGCAAAATGGATGTATCAACTCCCCCAAGCTTAGTCCACGCTTGTCCTCAAGCGAAAGCCGATATCGAAAAATATGTCCACATGTTTAGAGGTAGAGGTGTCGATAAAATAAAATATGGACATGAGGGCATCATGATCATCTTTAGAACCGCAACATATATTGTCATATAATCTCTTATGCCAAAGTAACAATTCATTCACAAGATAGAGTACGAATCAAAAACTTCATTGAAAACTAACAAACCATGATCTCAGTCATTGAAGAAATTGTAAATTATCATAACATCGGAAAGAGTCAATTAAAGAGTTTCTTAGCAAGTACACATACTCAATTATTGTATAATCTTTCACAACTGATAACACTCACGCGATACTTATGGGTACAACGTTTCAATCGGACACAGAGAAAGATAGGGGCTTATAGTTTCGCCTCCCAACCTTTTACCTCAAGGGTAATGTCAATAATAATACTTTATGAAAACCTACGTCCGAGTGGATATTTATATCCAGATCTCTCCAACACATAGAGCTTGCCAAAGTAAAAAGTTTAAAAAGGACAGGAGATGATCACCATGACTCTTATATAAGGGTAGAAGATAAATGTAAAAGATAGGCCCTTCGTAGAGGGAAGCAGAGGTTGCCATGGGCTTTCATGGTTGGATGTATAAAATCTTAGTGCAACAGAACGTCACTTTATATTGCCACTTGTGATAAGGACTTTTATTATGCAGTCTGCCGCTTTTATTTCTTCCATATCACAAATTCGTACAAAGCCTATTTTCTTCACACTAATAGATCATACATATTTAGAGGGCAATTTTTATTGCTTGCACCGATAACAACTTACTTGAAGGATCTTACTCAATCCATAGGTAGGTATGGTGGAGTGTCATGGCAAAACTAGGCTTAGGGATGTTTGGAAGCACAAGTAGTATCTCTACTTGGTGCAAAGAATTTGGCTAGCATGAGAGGGAATGGCAAGCTCAACATGTTGGATGATCCAACACAATATAACTTCTATTCGGATATAAGAAAACATAACCTATTATGTTGTCTTCCTTGTCCAATATCAACTTATTAGCATGTCATATTTTAACGAGTTCTCACAACTACAAAAGATGTCCAAGATAATATATTTATATGTGAAGCCTCTCTTTCTTTATTACTTCCTATTAATTGCAACAATGACGAAAACTATGTTTGTCAGCTCTCAACAACTTTCGTTCAACATACTCTTTATATGTGAAGTCATTACTCTCCATAAGATCAATATATGATCTTTTATTTCTTTTTATTCTTCCTTTTATTTAATATCCTCAAGATTATAGCAAGAAAGCAAAGCCCTTAACTCAAAACTACTCTTTATTATATATTTCAAAGACTCAATTACATAGAGGGAACATAAAGCAAAACTCAAAGGTAGATCATACTAAAACTTTTTATTCTACTAGATCAAGATATAACCAAAAGGACCGAACTAAGAAAAGCGATAAAGATAAAGGTGTGATGGTGATACGATACCGGGGCACTACCCCAAGCTTGGCAGTTGCCACGCACAACAAAAAAAGACACATCCGTGACATTTTGGGCCGAACGAAATTTTTTCTGTCATACTTATGACACTTCTATGACGATAATTGTGACAAAAGCCGATATCATCATAGATGTGGTAGGGTCCTACTTCTATGACAAAAAATCATGACAGAAACGGGCTTTTCGTCCTGGGAGGGCTGAAGACGCAGCTGCATGACATTCTTTGGGCCGTCCTTGATGGAAAAAACCGTGGTAGAAGCGAGGGCGAGGAAAATATCGGGGTGTTGCCGGTTACGGTGGGTGGTCGAGACCGAGCGATGCACGTTTCTCTCGTACATGCACGCGCGTGCGTCCGAGGCGTTGGGATCTAACTGAGCCCGTGCGATTGCGCTGCAGGCTACGCGTTACTGAACCCGAGCGATCGATCGATGGCTATTAACTGAACCCGATTGAGCGATTCCTTCGCTACTGCTGCTAACTGAAGCCGATCGATGCTGCCTCTGGATGAACAGTGAGCGTTGCGGGGGGGGGGGGGTGGATGAATAGATCCTGGTGGGGGTGGATGAACAGGACCCTGTGGTGTTGCCTCTAAATGAACAGTACCCCGATCGATCGAGTCGGTTGGGGCTAGATGAACAGGACCCCGTGGAGGGCAGGATGAATAGGACCACCCCGTGGAGGGCAGGATGAATAGTAGACGGTTGAGGGCTGGATGAATAGTAGCCCGTGGAGGGGTGGTTGAACAGGAGCCCGTGGAGAGGGCTGGTTGAACAGTAGCCGGTGCAATAGCGCGCGGTGGAGGCTGGATGAACAGGAGCCCGTGGATGAATAGTCGCAGGTGGAGGCTGGAGGATGTCGATGGTGGATGAACAATAGCCCGTGGAGGTTGGAGGGTGTCGACGGTGGAGATGAACAGGACCCCCGTTTCGACCATAGCGCTCCAACACAAGTCTGTTTCCTCTGTTTTGCGGTACGCCACACCCCTCTCGATCAACAGGACCCCCGTTTCGACCATAGGAGGTCAATTTCCTCCGTTTTGTGGTACGCCAGACCCCTCCCGATGAACAGGATCCCGTTCGAATGTGGCCGGTCGAACACAAGGCCGTTTCCTACGTTTTGCGGTACGGCAGGCTTCGTTTCCATCGGCTGTTCCGTCCAAGCCCTCCCGATGAACACGACGACGCATTCCGTTCCAACCCATCCGGTTGGCTCCCCATGAACATGACAACGACGTTGTTTCTCCGTTCCGACCCAGCCATGTACACGAGCCCTAGCCGTACATATGCGCGAGTAGGCGTTCGAGACCCTGCCCGTATGTATGTACGTGGCCGTATTTTCTTTCTTGCACACTGGCCGCTGTACGTACATGTACATGCTACGTGCGAGCCTCTACTACGACACGTGCACGAATCTAAATCGACCAGTATGTACGTACACGTTCGCGACCAGAATGACAACGCTACGTCCGCTTTGACCAGGTGGGTCCCTACTGTCAGGCACTTCCTTGCATGCGAAGATATAGCTGCTGGGTCCCAGCAGTCGGGGGGCGAATCATTTTTTTTGCCCGGACGCACTTCCTTGCGTGCGAAGATGTAGCTGGTGGGTCCCAATAGTCCAGGGGAAACGTTTTTTCGCGAAATACGGTGGCCCTTCCGATGGGTCCCTGTTGTCAGGTGGAGGAATAAATATTTTGCGCGTAATAAGGAGGCACTTCCTTGCTGGGGCCATGGACCCAGCTGTCAGCCTCTCCACGTACAGTCCATGTCCGATGGAAGCCGTTCCTTGACCACGTTGACCACGCCGTGCAGAGAGCACCAGGGCGGTGGACGACGGCGAGGCCTGTGAAGGGGACGACCCAGAGCCGTGGAAGACGCGGTAGTGGAAGCCCGCGTGGAGAGGAGTACGAGGGTTCACTGGTTCGGCTGCGGTGTGAGGCTGCCGTCGCCGCAGGGCCTGGCCAACAGTGGGAATAGTAGGGGCGGTGAGGCCTCCGCGGCAGCACAGCTGGCCACGGGAGGCAGGAGTGTGCGGCACGACCGGCGCTGCTTTGGGCGGCTAGAGCAAGAAGACCAGAGGTTGAAGAAGCACTACGGCCGTTGGATGGACATCGTACGGTCACTGGAGCTAGAATCGTTCATATTGACTAAGTTGACAAAGCACTCCGTCCCCGTCAACTTAGTAGGCCCACAAGTCAGCCTCCCACCAAGGTGGGTCCCAACTAGCAGGGGGTATTCATTTTTTTGTGCGTAATAAGGAGGCACCTCCGGTGGGTCCGAGCTGACGGGGAACATTTTTTTCGTGAAATACGTTGGCTCGTCCGGTGGGTCCCAGCAGTCAGGGTGAAACGTTTTTTCGCCAAATACGGTGGCCCGTCCGGTGGGTCCCCGCTGTCAGGTGGAGGAATAATTATTTTCCGCGTAATAAGGAGGCACTTCCTTGCGACTGCCGTGGACCCAGTTGTCAGCCTCTCCATGTACAATACTCTTCCGATGGAAGTCATTCCTTGACCACGTTGACCACACCGCACCGAGAGCACCAGGGCATTGGACGATAGGCCTAGGAAGGGGATGACGCGAAGCCGGGGAAGACGTGGCTGTGGATGCCCACGCGGAGAGGAATACGAGGGTTCACTGGTTCGGCTGTGGTGTGAGGTTGCCGTCGCCGCAGATATCAGGGGGTGTGGGTGAGTGGAGGGATGCCCTGGCCAGCGGTGGGAGTAGTAGGGGGCGGTGATGCCTGCGCGGCAGCACAGCCGGCCACGGGAGGCAGGAGCAGGCGACACGACTGGCACTGCTTTGGGCGGCTACCGCAAGAAGAACAGAGGTTGAAGAAGCACGACGGCCGTTGGATGGACATCATACGGTCACTGCAGCTAGAATCGTTTATATTGACTAAGTTTACAAAGCCCTTGGTACGCGTCAACTTAGTAGGCCCACAAGCCAGCTTCCAAAATAGGCGCCCGAGATGTGAGGGGGAGGAATCATTTTTTCGGCGGGTGAAACTAGAGTACCCGAGATTGAAGAAGAAGCACGGCATCCGTTGGATGGACATCCAACGGCCACTTCTGCTAGAAGCGTGTGTTGACTATAAGTTGACAAAGCCTTGCATACGTGTCAACTCTCTTTTTGTTTTGAGGGGACAGGTGTGTGGCAAAGATCTTATAGCCCATTTGAGATTTGTAAGAATGTGCAGCCAATTTTTGAATTCTAATGGAATTTACTACAGCCCATTTACAGTTTGTTAAAAGTACAACCCATTTCAACCAACCGTTCAAAACAAAATTCAATAAAATTTCCCACATTCTAATGGGATCCAAAATATTTTTATCCCGAAATTTCTAGTCAGATTAAATACAATTTAAATATAAAATTATATTACGTAAAAATCCAACGAAACATTGTGCTCGCAATAATTAATGAAATTAAAATTTTCAATATCCAAAAATAATGTTTTATAATGTAATTACATGTTTGGTGCATTTTTTATAGTTACTGCCCAGTTTTCATAATTACATCCCATTTATTATTTCTTAAAGCCCATTTTCTTGTTAAGCCTAATGCATCCCTCCTAGGAAAGATTTGCAGCCCAGCGGGGCGGAGAATAACAACTTGACCTTGCAGGGGTATTCCTAAAAAAAGTATAGCTGAGCTAGCCATTTTTAGCTTAAAAAATTAATATCTGGGCTTGATATCTGGCCTACGCTAGAAGGGCCACAACCCGCCCAGTTAATAGCTGCAGCGATGTATTCGTTGTTGTTCAGAGGAGAAAGATTAATATCTAGGCTAAACATCAATCAAGAAAAACTCTGCAGTGCTCACACCTCAAAAACACAAATACTGCTCGAGCTGCTTGGTCCCAGCTGTCGGCCGCTTCTTGTGAAATTCTCTCGTTTATTGACTACATAGGTTGACAATGGTGTGGGACAATAATGTCACGAAACCAGCAGGAAGCAAAAAAATATTGTTTTATATACTAATAAGGAGGCACTTGCGTACGTGCGGCTATGGTCCTGGTGGGTGCCCACTATCATCCTCTCCAAGTAAAGTCATCTCCTCATCCTGATGTCCGTTGCCATGTTGACAACGCGAGACGGCGGTGCCACGGCGAGCGCAGAAACTCGAAGGACGACGGAGAGGGCCTCGTGGGCCTACGGATGGTCTAATACAGCGCCCGCTGCTCATTCGGGAAGCCAAGATCATAGGGCCACATGTCCGCGACGACATTCTTGTTCGCTTGCTCACCGGTGCTTGTTGAGGAGATGGAGGTTGCAGCACAGGTCCTCCTGCGTTGGTAGCTCTTCCGCCATTAGGGCGTCGAAGTGCGTCCGCACCTGCTCTATGGTGAACACGGCATGAACCCTCTTGGAAAGTGGCGCCGGCTCCTGGTCGGAAGCTACATCCATCGTCTGATTGTCATCGCTCAGCACGGTGAGGTAGCTGGGGGGCCAGCATGTCAGGCTGCTAGGCGGAGTCTGACTCCCCTGGCCCACCCAAACCGCCGCGCGCACTTTCCACCCGAAACGGTTAGCGCCGCCCGCCCCGCTTCCCGGTGCATGCGATTGCTCCGCCTTCAAACGACACAAGTGCCGTCTGTCTGTCCTTCTGCCGCCCACATTAGTGATACATGGTTATCGAGGCGGCTACTCCGGCGCCACATGTCCGTGCCTCCGTTGCCCACCATTGCTATATAAACTGCTGTGCTGGGCATAGCCATAGTCATCCGCATCCGTTCCTATTCTCCTGTCCACACCACTACTGCCCACCATGGCTCCCTCGCGCTCCAATGCTCTTCAGGACGGGTGGACGATGGACCACAAGGAGATGGCAGCCATTGCTGCCGACTGGCTGGCCGGCAGGTAGCCGAAGGACAATGACGTCCCAATGGAGAACATGGTAGTCGACGATCCGGTGCCAACCCCCTCCTCCGCGCCATCCTCGCCGGTGCATTGCACCCTGACCATCGGCGAGGCCCATGCCCAATATATGGACACGGTGAGGCAGAAGAGAGAGGAGTAGTTCCAGGAGGCGCAGCCGCCGCCGCCTAAAACCACCATCTCCTCCAGGAGCACCTGCAGGCGGAGGAGCAGATCACCACGGAGTGGTCGGAGCAGGAGGCACTGCTCGACTCGTACCGCTCCACCCACGAGGGCCGCCTCGAGTGCTGGTGGTACTGCATGCGGGTGGCGGAGGCTGCAACAGCCTACAAAGAGGGTGATGAAGCGGGCGAGGCGCTGTTTGGCGAGACCGAGAACGAGGCAGAGAACAATGCCGGCTCTGATTAGTCCTCGCTCCGCTGGCGTCGACGAGGCCCCCTGGCGCCAACAATGAGGCAGAGGACACAGACAGCTCTGCCGATGCCCCACCCTTCTGGCAACGAGGGGGAGGATTTCCCCTGCTCTGCCGAGGCACCGCCCGCCAGCAACGAGACAGAGGACATCGCCGGCTCCGCCGAGGCCCCGCCCCGCTGCCAGCAAGGCCGCGCCACACAGAAAACGGGGAAGAGTAGAACACGGTAGGTCGCCGCCGCTCGAGTCCAAGTAAGGCCACCGCTGCTACCCTCGGTTGAAGCCAAGCTAGGCAGGTTGACCACTGACGGCCGGTTAGCTTCTTGGCGGCGACATGGAGTCGGAGAGCTATGTTGGAGAAGGACGCTGCTTCTACTTAACTGCTGGTGCAGTTGGCTGACTGACACGTGGTCCCACATGTCAGTTACGCAACTGCACCTACAGTTAAGTCACTGAAGCTTCTGTTCGGCTTAGCAGGACACAAGTGGGTAGCTTCGGTTAATTAATTATACCTCCAGCGCACCCCTTTTTAATTGAAGAATGTATGAACTGTAATGAAATCCGGCATGTTTATATGAAATCCGACCGTGTATGAATGAATTTATTTCGATTAGTTCGAATTCTTGTATCACTGGCATTGGATGAACATGCAAAACAATACATACTAGCATTATTCCCAGGGCGATCACCTCATTTGCAGAAGTTTCACATGTACTCCCTCCGGCCCTTTCTAGTCTGCATACAAGTTTTCTCCACAGTCAAAGTATCTCTACTTTGACCAATCTTATAGAAAAAAGTATGCACTTTCACAATGTCCGAAGTAAAAAGAAATAGAAGGAGTACAAAGAGTTTGAGAAGCTTTTTAGCATTCCAGTACATTGCAATCAAACACACAGGTCTGGCTAAAATCAATGAGCCAAATTTGAAAAGGTTTTCCCATTCCAAAATATCAAATGCCTATGATTGTGGAATGGGCAGGGTTTGCCATCAGTTCGGACATTGACATGGCACCTCGTGCTAAATAAACCAGCTGTACTTTTTGTGTAGTTCCACCAAATTCGCGTGTAGCTTGTATGATTTCGCCCTTATATGTTGCAACACCTTGAACTTATCGGCACCTCCTTTCTTGTGGTGGAAATGAATGATTCAATGTATTCATGAACATTTTGTGCAGTTCCCATTGAAATCAAGCTGAACACCTTGTTTGCACAAATACAAAAAAAGTGATTAGTATAAAGCAAACTGTACTATGAATTGACAGTTTAAACATGCACCGACATGGTCCATGTAGAGCACACTTTTCAAAAAATGGAACTCACCGAAAGGAATCCTAGAACAACATTGTACTCGCACATCACAGCAAGAAAATGGAGATTTGTCAGTCCTTCTAAGCTGAAGTTAGTTTGGTCTTGTGAGGGGTATCCTTCAACTGCTCCTTCTGATGAGAAGATAGACAGGGCTCCTTCATCCTGGCATAATCGGAACTAGTCACTTCACGTACTCCATATTCTTCTTCAAAGGAGGATTATCCTGTTTTGCAAAGACAAGAGGATAACTAAATGCTAGCATCTCTGTTTGCTCAAAAAAAGGAAAGGAAATATTTAAAACAACACAGATGAAGCACTTCTCAAGGACAATACCACTTTTTGATGACAATATCTAAACAGTAGCACAACACCAATAGAGATAACAAAGCTGAATCATATGGATGAAATTAGTGGGCGAGTACCAACCTTTGTCAGGAGGCTTATTGTGTAGAGCATACAGATGAAGCACTTCTCCGGAACCATCTGTTGCTATCTACTGTGGTGGCATGCTTACTATATACTCCTCGATTAGATTAATGTTTCCAACATCTTCTTGTGCAGTTCCTCTAAAATATATGGTATCTTCAAAGAAGATCCATGTTTGCACAAGTAGAGGTAATTACGTATTACATTAAGAGTGGCATCAAATCAGTGGCAAAGCAATTGATTGTTCTAGCCATAGCAATAAATTAAGATGCACAACTATATCATTACTTGTGCCATCACAGTTCTAGTGCTTCATTACAGCACCAGGAGTTGATTTTTGTTTTTCTTCCGCTTGTTCTTCCCCTTCATCACTTGGTTCAATAACATACAAGCTTCTCCTTCAATGTAAGATTTGGCATGTCAATTTGGTTGCACAAGTATAGAACTAAACAATAACATTAATTTTCTGATGAAAGTGGCAAAATACAGGCCAACAGTTGTGAAATATCCTGATCTTACCGCAATGGGATATTGTGGTTCACATACGGATTGGAAGTCTTGTCTCCATTTATGAAGTTCACTAAAATCAAGCAACATTACCGTACAAGTAGCACAACATATGAAAGCACACTGCAGAATCATGTGAAAGAAGGCTAGTACTGGCCTCTCATGACGCGGAATTCAAACAACTCACAAGAAGAAGATCTGAACCAAATTTGCCAACACGGATAGGAAGTAAGATCTCCTCTTGTGCAGTTCCACTAAGATCAAGCAATAAACCAACATTGTCGGTGTGACATTTTGGTTGAACAGCACAAAACACTCTTAAAACAATAGTGTTTTCTACAGTGCAACAAAAGGTCACAATGGCAACGAGGTGAAGTAGATAACCCTGTTTACACACAGGTGCAAAGGAAACAACTAGTGGTCAATAATGTTGGATGACACAGAAGCCAACAAAAAGAAACATCTACCTTACCTAAATGGGAAAGAAAGCAAGACAGTAGCATTTCTCAAACTATGGCATTGATTAATATTAAAAGAGAGATTATATTAACAATAAAATTCGTTAAACATGTAATTTTCTTTTAACTATGGCATTGCATCAATTTTCCAGTGGCATTATTAGAGGGTGCTTGTTTAAAGAGACATTTTGGTGGAGGGACTAAAAAAACTCTGTGTCAGTCACATCTAAACGAAATAGGAGGGACTTTTAGGGACTAAAAGTGGGCATTTGGGACTAAAGAAAGAAGATCCCGAGGGAGAGTCTTTTTGGGACTTTTTTCCAACAGTTGCCCCTGCCACGCATCACACCTTGTCTCTATTAGTTCATTACTAGAGGTAACATGGTCTTTTAGCATGTCATTTCATAACCTCAAATCCATGTTTAGTCCCTGGAACCAAGCAGGTAGGTACTAGGGAGTTTTCAACCAAACATGGCCTTAGATTAACAACAGCTAAAGAGTTGCACGGGACAGTGGATGCACCAGCACCATGTGCATCTACCGATGTACTGGGGTGATGCATAGTCTGTTGCAACAAAGAACAAACAACCAAGGAGGATATTTGTGTTGGTCCCAGTTTTGTTATCTTTAGACACCTTTCCCTATGTGAGTGCAACAAATCTAGTCCTGCTCAAACTCTACAGCCTTGTCCCCCAAAACGTAGGTGCATACTACGTTTGTCATTGTTTTCCCTTCTCAACCAATGTAGGTGCTAGATAGCCAGTCTGTACTAGTACTTTCCCCACTTCGTTTCCTCTATGAACCACGTCCTAGATTTATGCTATACAACTTTCCCCACTACTTTCCCCCATTCTTGTCCTCTTTGAACCACGTCTTAGATTCATGCGATACAACTTTCCCCACTACTTTCCCTCTTCCTTTCCTTTTTGAACCACGTCCTAGATTCATGCTATACAACTTTTCCCACTACTTTCCCCCATTCCTTTCCTCTTTGAACCACGTCCTTGATTCATGGTATACAACTTTCCCCACTACTTTCCTGTTTGATCCAACACCTAGATTCCGGTGCAGAAGCGGAAAAATCCCACATGCAGCTAAAGCAATGCATGTGGAATAAGTAAATTATACCTTAAGGTTCTTGGGGTGTGGTTCTGTGGGCGACCGGAGGCCGTTCGACCCACACTATGTATGACGACGACGAAGAAGGGGTCAGAGGCCCTCCCACGCTGCCGCTGGGTGAAAGTGAACAACTGCGCCGGTAGTGGATTCCCTCCTTCCTCGCCGACAGCTACAGCGTTAAGCCTCCTTCCCTTCCCGGCGGACGGATCCAGCTGGCTCTTTGAGAAGTGGTGAGGGGAGAGAAAGAGGCCAACAAAGTCTTGTTTAGATCTGGAGAGGGTGAGAGACTGTGAAGAGAGCTACTACAAGCAGACCAACGGTGAGGGGAGAGAGAGAGGCCAGCGAAGGCTTGTTTAGATCTAGAGAGGGTGAGAGAGTGTGAAGAGAGAAACTACAAGTGCTGAGGCTCCAGCATGTATATATATACTAGAGAGAGTGTGAAGAGTGCAAACCCTAGAAAACAAGCGCCGATGCTGCAGCTTATATGTGATGAGGTGATTATACGGTCACTACGAGATCGTATAGCTCCGTACCATCCATTTTGACCAGTAGTACGTTACCTCTCTCCACGTAGTACTTTGGGTCCCACAAGTCAGAGGGTGAAACAAACAAATTAATAGGAAAAATTAAAAGCGCCAGCGGTGTATCTTACCTCACACATCTCGCTACTGCTCGAGAACACTGTCCAATTGATGCCTATGTTCGCTCACGTACTATTTTAAGTGAATCCTTATTATAACATGCACATAATTTTGGGCACTTGTATTTGACCCAAGTCAGTGTGCCACCATATCTCGTACGACTCCCTCCGTCTAGGTGTAATAAGTCACGTTAGAAGGTGCGGCGGGACCAAGGTGCAAGCAGACTGAAGGAGGAGAAACTTGATCGGTCATTCCTCCAATTAAAGCCCTAATTTCTGTCTCTAAATGCAACAGTTAATCCAAACAACTAAGAGATGCCGTTTTAGCTACCATGCAGGGCCACGTATTAACTCGCATGCAAACCGACTTTGATTTCTTGACTGATCAACGCATAGTTGCGCTCCATGCATTGGGTTTTTGGGGGAGATAACAAGGCAGAGTAAGGAGCGTTTTGTTACATTGCTTAGGCTGGTTATAGTGGTGAGTAACTTGGACTAGTACAACATGCATATGTTACTAGTCTATGTTTTTTTGGAAGCCTACTAGTCTATGTTACTACTACGCGAAATTTGCCATCGGAAGCGAGCCGAGCTGGCTCTCCTGAGCTAACAAGGTTTTTCTAAACCACCCAAACTAGCTGGCCCACAAAAGCTAACATATTTTAATAGTTACAAACTCCTAACCTTGCCCGGCTATGCTATAAGCTGTTCTTGCTAAGGATCCAAACGCTCCCTAAGTAACAATGCTCGCTAGCAACGAGGCCATGAGGGGATTGAGATGCGAAGTTAAAGGACGACGCCTAAACATTTTGGGAATATCTGATTTCCATAGGATGAGTTAACACCTAGACGGAGGGAGTACTACTCCTCAGTCCAGGTTTGATGGAATATTCGTCACCTCTTCTCTTCTTGTACGTACTCCATTTGTATCTCACTTCCTGTGGCTTCGCACTCGCACGATTTTCGTATTCTATGAACCTGTGTGTGCGTGTGCGTGTGTGTGTGTGTGTGTTTAACAACATGTTTGTGTTAGAGAGAGCAACAGATCGACCTACTCCTACAGAGAGATGGTGTGTAGTGTACGATTTTAGCCGCCAGAGTCGATGCATCCTCTTGTTTCCGGGCGTCCGATAGGGACAGGCGGACAGCTGGCACGCCCACTCCTGACCAGCCTGGCCCACCCAAAGCCCCTCCATCGTCCGCGCGTGCTTCCCGCCCGAAACAGTCAGTGCCGCATTCATGCCCGGGCAGAGTGGACAGGACCTCTCACTAGCACCTACGTTGAAGGGATAAGTGGGTTCAAGAGTGATGGTTGCTAAGTCCGTCGAACTTACTGATGGGTCTATGTGATTTGATAGCTCATTGGTCATTATTACTGAGGTGGTAGGACTGCTGGATGTCCCACGCTTTCGGTGAAAGGAGGTACTAGTAGATTACAATTTTCTCCATTCTTACGGCGGAGGAGTGCAAGAGCAGTGAAAACACGCAGGCTCAGTGATTACATGGCCCACCTCACACTATCAACATATTTTCTGGACACTGTGCGACACCTAACTCTTTACATAGTACTCCCTCCATTACTAAATATAAGTCTTTGTAGAGATTCCACTAGGTGGACTACATACGGAACAAAATGAATGAATCTACACTTAAAATGCATCTATATACATTCGTATGTGGTTCATGGTGAAATCTCTACAAAGACTTTTATTTAGGAACGGAGGAAGTACTTGTATAGTACGTACTGTAATTTATCAGCGAGATAGTACAATGCAGTATGTGCGATTCAAGATTATTCGGACTAGTTGATGAGACATAAACTCATCACAAATACAGTACGTAGAAGCCAGTAGAGGTATGTGCGGGGCAAAGAAGTAGAGAAATATGCACATGGAGTGATGTGGGTAGCTGGAGTAGTGGTGCAAGCCAGCTGTAAAGGGCGCTGTACCTGAGGGATGTCGGGACATAGCTCAACCTAGAGGAGGGCGGCGGGAGGAGGCAACTACCCACATCGCGACAGTGAGAAATGGATGAAGGCAACCTCACCGGCTTTGTGAGAGAGAATGGCGGGGACCCCTGATCGGGATGTGCCGACAGTGGGTTTTCACCGTTGGTGACGGCGACCGCATCTACACTAAGCATCCATCCCTTTCCCCGGCGGACGTGATCCGCCGGGATGTTAGAGATGTGGCCACAGTGGTTTTGTGCGAGAGAGTGTGAAAATTGAAGAGAGCAACCCCAGCAAGCAACCGTGTAGGCTCGTCCTGCCTATGTATATACTGGAGCGGTTTCCTTTTCTCTCCATATGAACCTATTTATATTGCGTACGTACCACTGAAGAAAAAAACTTTATTTATAAATGATGCTGCACCTACTACTAGTTCTCCTATAAACCTTGCACTCGGCTTCTCCAAACTATAACCTTGCAATAATGGTACTGCAGTATATATCATTCTGGCTATATGAGACCGAATGAATTGTTGCACGTCCACCACGTGGCGAGGGTCGAGGGGCGAGGGCGAGTGCATACTATTACGTCCGTTTCAATATGGACTACATATGGAGCAAAATGAGTGAATCTACACTCTAAAATACGTCTATATACATCAGTGTTTGGAGTATGTACTAGTAGTTCATATTGAAATCTACTAAAGGACATATATTCCAAACCATATGATAATCTCTCTAATCAAGGTAGAGACGAGGAGTAAACGGAGGGAGTACTAGTAAAATTTTCTCCTTGTCTTGTGAGCCACCGCGCGCGTGGGCTAGGGAGCGGGCGTACTAAGCAAGCTTCTCCTCGTTCTGCGAGTTGACGGGACACATCAGAAGTACTCTAGTGTATAGAGCCTTGCCTCTAAGGTAGGCCCCACATGGTTTGCCTCTTTTTTAACATAACGCGTCAAGTCGCAATTTGTTTGTTAACCCGTGGTAGACGATCCTCCCTCCATCTAGTAGTCAACCAGTACACGTGTCAAGTTACCACGTGGGCTGCCTTTTCATACAGAAATGAGCTCCACCGTGTACCCGCACGGGTGTGGTTGGGAAAGAGACGGGAGTATCTGCGCCGTGCATGCACCTATTCTCTTCGTGCACATCCCCCACCTACGTGGGTGTGTGTGAGAGATACAAACCTAGACAAATGGCTTGTGCGTTCGTGAATGTATTTATGGGAATATGTGTCAATGACATCTCAAACAAAATTTTGCATGCAATGTGTGTGAAATGGAGGCCTATCCATATCATATATAGAGAGTCGGGCGATCCACGAGAAGAGAGGGAGGGGTCATAGATATTGATAGAGTCGAAGAGAGGATCAAGTGGGTGGGTGCGAGATCGTTGAAGAGAGCCATAGAAATTGTGTGTGTGTGTGCAAGTCAAAGATATAGGGCGACTGACCTAGCTACCGGAACGTCAGAGGGCACATGTCAAGTTTGTGTGTGGCAGGGAGACATGACTAGAGCGCTCGATGTATCGGTGTGTGTGTGTGTGCGAGGGGGTGGGGGGAGGGGTAGGCAGAGGCCTAACTATAGAGGTAGAACGACTCGTATATGTGTTGAGAAGGAGAGACCTAGCTATGTCTTGAGGGAGATCGGTCGACGTCCATACATAACTGAAGGACGGGAAATATGATGGGACAGAGAGAGAGAGAGAGGAGAGAGGGAGGGAGGGAGAGGGGTAGAGTGCTGGATGGGTGATGGAGTTGCTTCTCGAAGATGGTGGGAGAGGCCTACTAGACAAACTGAGGGTGGAACTGCAATATTATCAATAAGAGTGGGGATGTGTTTCTGTGTGTGTCTGTGCGTGATAGATTTGTCAGGACACATCCATGGATGATGAAGGGGAACCATGTGTTTGGTAAGCAAACCTAACTAGATAGGTAGATCAATTGTCGTTTGTCAGAGGAAGGGAGAGACACAACTAATGAGGTAGATCGATCGACGCGTGGGGAAAAACGAGTTATAAGGACCTAGCTAGCTATATGTACAGCGGGAGATCGGTTGGTGTACGTCCATTTGTTAGAGGCAAATAAGGCCCGGAGAGACGGATAGACAGAGAGAATGGAGCTAGGAGGTGGTGCGAGAGGCCTAGCTACTAGCTAGTTAGGGGGAGGAGTGTGCGGTTGTGAGATCGATGAAAAGATGGGGTGAGAGTTTACACGTGTGTGGGACCGTATGAGAGACACGATGCAAGGACACATAAAGGAGGAGATTGAAGGTGCGTGTGTATGTTGTAGGCAGACATCGCGGGAGAGGTTTATCGATCGGTGTGTGTCAGAAAGGAGTTGTGGAGACTGTGGGAGAACGACCTAAAGAAAAAAATGAATGTGCGCGATGGATGGAATGCTGAGGGAGGGGGAGGGCGAGGAGGGCGTGTGCATGCACGAGAGAAAGTTAGTGGTAGCTACAAAGGTTAGAGGATTGTGTGGTTGTAAGAGACTAACAAAGATCATAATTTGATATGAAAGTGGATTCATATATTTGAACAAGAGATCATAGTGTTTTAAACATATGCATGCATGAATATAGCGGTGATACGCATGTTGTGGTTTTGCACATGTTATACCATAATGTGATAATGCATGGCGTTTGCAACTCGCAGCTAAATGTCAAACAATCTAAACCATACTTACATCGAACAATCTCACATTTTATTTGAATTTGTGGTAATGTGTGGCATTTGCAGCTTACAACTAAATATCGAAAAATCTAAACAATACTATATTTTGAACATTCTCACATTTTATTTGAATTTGTGGTAATGTGTGGTGTTTGCAACTCACATCTAAATACTTGTAGGCGTAGGGGGCGGGGCACCATACATAATGTGATAAACACATTATACATATGAGTCATGGTTTAGTTTGTGAAGATCTAGCTAGAGCTTGAAATGTACTATGATTTGAAATCAACATAAAGTGGATTCAAAAAATCGAGTTCGAGTTCATATAGTACACATAGTTCATATGTAACTCGAGACTAATCATGTGGTGTGCTGTGAAGATAATACACAAACGATGGTTTAACTTGACAATAATGACGATTGTAGATCTTATTAAAACAGAGAAACGAATTCAAATGCTTTGACTTCACAACAGTCATTATTGTAGATCTTATTCAAATAGAGAAACGAATTCAAATTTAGTTCATATTGAAGCGCTAGTATATACGTTTGGAATGCACTAAAACATTCATTTGAGTACTAGGTTGCATGCATTATACATGTAACAAAATATTTTAATTGAACATAACATGAATTCAAAGTTTTGAATGACATTTGTAGTGCGAATTGATTTGGTACAATACACGTTAGGCTTGTCCGGAAATTTCAACCCGCGCCTTGTTAGCCCGAAATATTTAAGATATATCTTTGTCTCGTTGTGCTCTGACAACTCCCTCCATCTCAGCCCGCGCCTTGCTATTCCAAAATTACAATGCGCGCGAAAACTCCCACCTCCTGTGATATCCCGACACGCGAAATGCTCGTGATACCCCTGAACCGAAAGAACCGCCTCAAATCGTTGGGGTACTTCCATAACTCACCCCACATTTCGGACAAGCGCGTCCCTAAGCCATGGTTCCCCACTCCCATCGCATACGCCCACCCATTCGTACACCGAGGCTGGGAAAACCCGTGAAGCCCCACACCCTCCTCCGTCCGCCACCCAGCCGAAGCCTATTCCCCGACGACGTAGTCCACAGCAACACCTTGACGTCCCTCATCCATCGTACCGAATGAGGATCCGTCATCGATCTGGTTGTCCCACCGGTTCAGCCACCCCGCCCTCCACCTCCAAGGAGCTGCCCCGATGTTCCCCTCGTCTTCCGCGCCACCTCCATTCCCACACCGCCCTTTTCACCTGCACCACCGGAAGATCATCATCATCATCACCGTTTCCTCGGATGAAGCTGTGGCCTAATCGGCGCCACCAAAGAGGTTGTACACTAATCGCCGAATTTTCTTCTTGATTCGATCTCACAGTGCTGCCGGCGCTCGGTCCCGAGCCGACACGATGCGGCTCCATCCACGGCGGCGTCGCCGGCCACTTCCTCCACGGTGTCGCTCCCTTGGCGGTGGCGTCCACATCAGTAGGAGCTGCTGTTGCTTTAGCTCTTGCTCACGTTGCTGCTCTGCTCTTGCTCCCAGTCCCCTGCCTTGTCTACTCTTGCTCTCGCTCTTGCTTGTGATGCTGCTCTGATTTAGCTACACTTTAGTCGACTGAATCGACTTTTGGGTCAGTCAATTTGCAGGGGTTGGGGGGCTCGCCGTAGTTACGGAAGAACCAGCTGCAGCGGGGAGGGGTCTCGTCGGAGAGGTACCCCACTATCTACCTTAGGGTTCAGGGTGGGGGCGGTGGTCGCCGCCGGTGGTGGGGCAGTGGCTTGGGGATCGCCAGAGAAAAAGCTCGACGCGGGCGGCCCTACAAGGATGGCCGCGGCGGAGGCGGACCGGCGGTGGGGAATATTTTCGGGGCGGGCGGGGCGGCGCACCGCCGGCCGCGGGCGGCGGGGGGGGGGGGGGCTGTTTGGCCGGTGGTGGCTGGCGGCTCAGGGGGTTGGAGGTTGAAGATGAACTGCAGGCCCTTGATTTCGTATCCAACGGCTACAAAATCGACTGACCCAAGATGAAAAAGTGAGTCGACTAACGTGTAGCCTCACCTCTTGTGCGTTCAGTTTTGACAGTAAAATTTAGTTTCGACAGCATAATTCAGTTTCAACAGTTAAGTTTGGTTTCGACAGTTAAATTTAGTTTCGACCGTTAAGTTCAGAGATGAGCGCTGATGTGTACATCGAGCACTTTGTGGTTATGAATTTTCCGTCATCTATTGGAGATTCTATTAGAATTCCACTCAGGTTAACATTGTCTCTCTTGTCCTGCTTCAGTCTCGGCGTCGTACAACTCACCGGAGCTGCTCCAACGACGAAACCCTCCATCACAGCGGAGCAGTACCTCGGGCTCCATCTCCAGACACCTAAGATCTTCTTCCCCTCCTCCGACAGCCAAGTCAGCCGGAGCATCCTCATCGGCCAACCCAATCACGCTGAGATTGACCTGGCTTTGCCAAAGAGGTTGTACACTTGTTGCATATCTTTTTTACTCTACATGTTAAATAATTGTCCACTGAGCACCCGGAGCACACGAGTAACGGGATGACGCCTAAGATCTTCTTCCCCTCCTCCGACAGCCAAGTCAGCCGGAGCATCCTCACCGGCCAACCCAATCACGCTGAGATCGACCTGGCTTCGCCAAAGAGGTTGTACACTTGTTGCATATCTTTTTTACTCTACATGTTAAATATATTGTCCACTGAGCACACGGAGTAACGGGATGACGCCTAAGATCTTCTTCCCCTCCTCCGACAGCCAAGTCAGCCGGAGCATCCTCACCGGCCAACCCAATCACGCTGAGATCGACCTGGCTTCGCCAAAGAGGTTGTACACTTGTTGCATATCTTTTTTACTCTACATGTTATATATATTATCCACTGAGCACATGGAGTAACGGGATATACGATCATTTTATCCTACTATATGACAAGCAGTGAGGTACCAGGCAACTTAGCTATCCGTGATGGACTCTCTTGAACGCCGTCATTATTTATCTCTGCGCGTTTGAGCTGTGCATTTGTCGATGGCCCTGGGAGTTGAGCTAGTAGGGCAGTGGCCTGGGTCCAAATTAATAGAAGTAGCACAAAAACATTTTTTAGTGTAGGCTTTTCCTTGCTCAAGCCTGCCTACTGCAATCACCAGTGCTTGAAAGGAAAAGTGAATGAAAAACATAGGAATTGGAAAGTTTTGTATGGTACTACTTTTCATGAATTTGGTGCAAAGGAATGGAGCAAAGGAAAACTTTAGGATTTTTTTTAGTGTCTCCTTGGAAGAAAAACCGTAGGAATTTTAATTTCCACTTGTCCTCCTTTTCAAATTCCTATTATGAAGCACAATACTAAGAGATAGTAGCATACTAGCATTATAACGGTACATTTTCTTGTGGTTTGACTTAATCTCACCATGCTTCTTTGCATCCTATAATCTTCCAATTCTTGTGAACCAAACATCCAGATTGCCAGAAATCATCTGTTTTTAAATTCTCTGTTTTGCACATGCATTCCTATCCTATTGTTGTCTATTTCCTATCCCTGCATTGTTAGAATCCTCAAATTCAAACAAGCCCTTACACAATTACTTCTATTACAGATATGTGTCAAAGAAAACCTTGTGTGGTTTGTCCTGCTCCTGCGGTGCTGTGTTCGACCCCAGCTCAGCTGCTCCAATGATGGAAGGGTTCACCACAGCAAGGATCCGCTCTCCAGACTGTCTTTCGGCACCTCGGATCTTCTTCCCCACCACTGGCAGCCACGACAACTGCATTACCATCATCAACTGAGCAGATGACCTTGAGGACTACACGGGTCCGCAAGAGAGGTCGCACTCTTCCGTGTGTGCTTACGTTATGCATCGCTTAATATGATGACATGCTACTTTATCGTTGTGTTCACTTATTAGACTCTGAGTCAGGTCCAAACTTATGCCGAAACTTGAGTTTTTAAATGGTTGTGGGGTACATATTGGGGCACCAATCAGTACTATCTGTCTACTATTTGGTTAATCTCGGGGTGTCCGCTATGAGTTTCATGTTGGGTGCAAATAAACATTAAAGGAGCCATTATCTGTATTTTTTAACTAAAGCTATTATCTGCCTACTATCATTGATTTTGGGTCTATCCACAGTTTGCTACCATCACTCTGGATTTGTGCATGCACTCCTTACATAATCTCACTATGTTTTATTCCTATGCATGTCAGTTATTGTACACAATGGAACTGAACATGTAGAGCAAAAGAGATGAGCCTTGCGTGGCAATAAAATTTCATGTAGACGTCGCTCCATGGTGGGTGCAAAGGCAGCCCTCCCTCCACCCATTTCGGATTGTAATCAAGAGTAAGATAACTATTTCGAGGGGGATTCAGAAGCAGAAGATCACTCCTATTTACCCCACGAGGTCTTGTCTCTAACTTGGCATGTTGATGTTGGTTATATCATGCATATGGTGCCTTGCATTGCTTACTTTATACATCAAATATGCCAACTGCTTAGTTTAGACATGCTTTTTGTGAATGCCATCTGTTTAGTTTATTCATCGGTTATGTGAATTATGCAATGCCATCTTGTTTAGCCAGGCATCATATATGTGAATTTTGCAACGCCATCCTGCTTAGCCAGTCATCTTATATGTGAATTATATCAGGCTATCCTTTTTTTCTCTACGTATTACATTTGTCAACCATGTTAGTACATTCAACTACTCTTCATGTGCATTAGCCATTTGACACGGTGATGGAAAATTCTAGAGTGAAAACAAGGTCTTCAAAGCAGACTATGCTATCTGATGAAGCGCATATCTCGCTGGTTATGGATAGCTACTCAGAGGAGGATTCAGAGGCAGATGACCAGTCCTATTGCCCCCCCCTCGAGGTGTATGCTCTAATTAACTTGGCAGGGTTATGTTGCTCATATCGTGCGTATGGTGTCTTGCATTGTGATGTCATTTGATTAGTTTAGACATGCTTTGTGTGAATGCCACCTGTTTAGTGTCTAATTACCATATATGTGAATTCTGCATTGCCATCTTGTTGCAAGACATTATATATGTGAATTATGCAATGCTATCTTGTTGCAAAGGCATTATATATGTGAATTATGCAATGCCATGCTGTTGAGCCAATCATCATGTATGTGAATTATATCATGCTATCATTTTTTTTGTATTACGTGGTCCATTTGTCGACAACATTTGTATATTCAACTACTCTTCCTATGCATCAGCCATTTGAAGCAGTGATGGAAGTATCTGGAGTGAAAACAAGGTATTCAGAGCAGATGATGCTA
Source organism: Triticum aestivum (assembly GCF_018294505.1). Classification (NCBI taxonomy): domain Eukaryota; kingdom Viridiplantae; phylum Streptophyta; class Magnoliopsida; order Poales; family Poaceae; genus Triticum; species Triticum aestivum. The sequence continues at coordinate 317,151,282 of NC_057812.1, forward strand.
CCTGCTCAAGCACACATCTTGCTAGATATAGAGAGCTCCTCAGAGGAGGATTCAGAGACTAATGACCAGTCCTATTTCCCCCCTGAGGTCTATGCTCAAACTTGGCAGGGTTATATTACCCATGTCATGCATGTTGTCTTTCATTGCTTAGTTTTTACATCATATTTGGATTGCCATCTGCTTACTTGCTTACTATATAAATCATATATTTGAATTATATCATGCCATCATGTTTACATACACAACATCTATCTGAATTATGGCATGGCGACCCATTTAATAAAGACATCATATAGTTATATCATCTCATCCCGTTTGATGTTTACAGTCATCATATTTTGAATTATGTCATTCTATCTGGGAATTATATCATGCTGTCATGTTTCCATAGGAGGCATGTATGTGAATTATGGCATGCCAACCTATTTAATAAACACATTATATAGTTATATCATGTCATCCTATTTACATAGTCATCATATTGTGAACTATGTCTTTCCATCTTTTTTAGTTAGCCATCATAATGTGAAATTGTATCATGCTATCCTGTTTAGTTAGCCTTCATATATGTGAAATTGTGTCATGCTATCCTCTTTGGTTAGAAAACATAAATGTGAATTACTTCATGCCCTCTTTTATTCCCCACAATCCATTGCACCTGTCTATCATACAATGTCTATACATTCAATTACTTTTCTTGTTTATCAGCCATTTGAATTGGAGAGGGTGATGGCAGTATCCAAGGGAGTAACAACGCGGTCTTCAGAAAAGATAGTGCTACCAGTTGATGCAGATCTAACCACGGTTGTACTTGCTCAAGAACTAGCCCCACCACACATAACCCAGACTCTCGCAGATTGTACCCCTACCCAGTTGGACAGAGAACCAGCTAAACCCCTTCTAACCCCAACCCCAGCAGATAGTAACTCAGTTCCAGTTGAAACAGCACCATCTCCACCACAGAGCACCCTAACACGAGCAGTTAGTAATGGAACTATAGTGCCCAAAGAATGAGGACCACCACTCTGAATCCCAACTCAACACTTAAAGGAGAAGAAGAATTGTTCTCAGGTCAGGTTCTGTAGCTATGGTTCATACTCATTTGCTCTGGCATCATTGTATTTACTCTAACCAACTATTTTCAAATTTGAAGGATGGAATTGAAACTCCAATGGCGCAACAGGTATGTTTTAAACTTGTTTCTTTAACTAGATTGTTGTTGTAACTTGCTCTATATTGATTTCAGTTTCAATTGAATAAACAATTATGTTCTCATGTCATGCACATTACAACTGTCTCTATAGTTTCCCACACTTATATTCTGTCTATTCTGCTCTGTCTTGAACAAATATTATTTGAACTATGTCTCTATGTTGATTTGGCAACAAAAACTAGAGTGATATAGATCATAAAGTGACCATGGTACATAGATATATGTTTGTTTCGTGCTGTTATCCTGTGCACTTTACTACTGAACTGATTTACCAAAATGAGTTTCATATACAACATGGTAAACCTGTGACGTGTCTGCTTGTTTCTCTTTTAGAATGCAGACAAAATATTGGAGAACAATACCCCGTTATGCAATGGTGTAGGAAGTAATGCAGATAAGATTCAAGATAGTGAGACATCCCTATTGGTCTCCAAGAAAGCTGATAAAAACTACCATGATGACAGTGAGAGAACCTAGAAGTCCTGTCTTTATGTAGTGTTTGAGTTACTGGCCACTACTACTGGCACAAGCTCTTCGAACTCACTGCCTGAATCAGTTCGTCTTCTTGAGTCTCAGCTTCAAGTTGAAAAAGACATCGATCAGATGTGTTGTGACAGGAAGCTGAAGGACTGAGGAAGTCCCTGAAGAATTCAGATGCATACTTTCTGGTGCAACAGCAAGCGCTGGAGGATCTAAGCGCCAAACAAGAGAAAGTTAATAAGCTTGCTAAGCATCTTGCCAGCATTATGGGTACCCAGGATATTGTTTCTTGAGATCTTCTGAAGTGGTTTCAGTTCCGGACTTGTTTTGCTGTGGCGTTTATTTGCACTGGTCGCCAACTTTGACAACCAGTGTATATGATATGCTGCTTTGTTCCCTATATTTGCACTGGTGGTGAACTTTGATGCCCAGTGGATGTAATATTTGTAATAGCCGTGATAGCCTAGCGTAAGTTGCTTGCTTATTTATTTCATTGTTGTCTTGTTTATTTGTTTGCTTGTAGTCAGTGTTGTTCTTTTTCCGTGGTTTGCTAGTGGCCGCAATAACCTATTTTTTAAAACTAGACCACAATAACCATGTGCTACATATTTACTATAGTGACACTGGGCCTTCTACGAGGCGTAGAAACAATGGGCCTTCTAGGGGCCGTATCATCAATGGGCCTTCTACGGGTCGTATCATCAATGGGCCTTATACGGGCCGTATGATCAATTGCCCAAACATGGGCCAATAACATACCGCTTTATGGTCGTAAATGGGCTAGAGTTGGAATCGTCTGTTCATGGGCCAACCATGATGGGCCGTCGTTAATCGGCCGTATTTGATGACGCTATGAAAACGGCCCAACGTATTAATGGGCCACAAACGGGTCGACTGTAAGCACGGGCTGAATTTGGCCCACAAGCAGAAAATGACTAACGGGCCGTAAGTAACCGAGTGCTAGAAATGAGCCCAAGAATAAATGGGCCTTGAGAAGGCTGAAAGATAACATGGGCTAGAAACGGCCCAACGAAATAATGGGCCGTTAATGGGTATAAAGTGATACAATGTTCATTACGGGCCAGTTTTACCACAGGCCGTTAACGGGCCGAGGGTTACTAAGGGCCTCATATGGGCCAAACTACGTCATGGGCCAGAAGTTAAAACAGGCTGGAATTATATTGGACGGCCCAGATGACGCTACTGGCCCGAATTCGGATAGGCCGTAAACGGGCCCTCGGTTAGCGGGTTGTAAATGAGCTATATGCGAACAGGCCGTTAACAGGCTTCCCGTGGGCCGGCCCGCCACCTTTTGACCAAGTCAAACGGGCCGGTCTTTTCATAGGAACGGGCCTCTGTTGGGCCATGCCATGTGTCGACGTATCATAGGCGCTTTGGTTCCAATGAGTGGATGACATCTGTCCCAACGGTGATCCGACACGTGTTTCCTCCAGCCAATGATGATTTTACACGTGGGAAATCCCTATTGGTCGGGGCCGTTAGCGGGTTATCGGATCCAAAACCGGACCCAATAGCTTAACGGCATTCCGTTACGATGGATGCCACGTGTCGGTCACCCTTGACGAAAGCACTTCTGTGACGCGCGATTTATCGTCATGGAACTGGACACTCCCGTGATGATAATGTTGGTAATGTCATGGAACACTTCTACGACAGCACATGTATGACTATCTTGATTCTGCCACAAAATTGTCATGGATGTACATGCATGACAAAAAACGTGACCTACTGTGACAAACATGTATCATAACAGAAGTGTATTTTTTTGTAGTGAAGGGGAGTGCCCATACCCATGTACTTAGATCTCTTTCTTTGGGGGTGGTGATGAAGGAGTTGTTGATGAAGTAGGCTTGTCATCCATCTTCCAAGGCATAGGTTCACCATCATAGAAAGATGAACGAGTCACCGGGATCCTCAAATCTGTAACCAAACTTATCCTCTTGAATCTATATTCATACTCACAGTTTTGGTTCTGCAGGTCATAGATATGAGCTTGGAGATGCTCGATTTTCTCATGAAGCCTGAAGATGGTCTCCTCAATGCTCTTGGGATCCAGCTTGTGCTTATTGGTGAACTCCGTGATCATCATGTGATTTGCATTGATTCCGCGTTCCACCATCCCTTGGCACTTGAAAACTTGTAGCTCCATTGCTTCGAGCCTCGTCTCCATGCTTCCGGTCTTCTTCGGCCCCTCAACATCGCAGATTTGCAGCATGCCCTCACGCAACTCAATGGCTTAAGGGTGCCGCAGCACCTCCGCAAGGTAGGGGTTGATGACCTTCTCAAAAAACTTGTCCTTGTGGGGTGCTTGGAGACGTAATGGCGGTATAGATCTGCCAGGAAAAATAGCTCGAAACAAAAATAGGAGATATTGTCGTGCTACGGTGGTCAAAACCTTCGGGAAATTATATAATGAATTTTTACTAACCATAAGAAGTATTGTGCAAGAAAACGGAGTCTGGAGGGCACACGAGGTGGCCACAACGACGGGGGGCGCGCCATCCACCCCTTGTGGTGGCCTCATGTATCTTTCGGACTACTTATAATTTTCCTAATTTTTTAAATATTCCAAAACGGAGAAAAATTATCGTTGGAAATGTTTTGGAGTCAGTTTACTTACCGTCCCACATACCTATTCCTTTTCGGAGTCTGAAACATTATAGAAAGTGTCCCTTATGTACTCCTCCAGTGTAACGGTATTAACGATATTGGTCTCAACATTTATGGGTGTACCTGAGACCATTTACCACCTTCGGATTTATGCCTTCAGCATTGTTGATTTTTATGGCACCAGAATGATAGACCTCCTCGCTAATGTAAGGACCTTCCCATTTAGAGAGAAGCTTCCCTGCAAAAAATCTTAAATGAGAGTTGTATAGCAAAACATGACCACCTACATTAAACTCACGCTTTTATCCTTTTATCATGCCATCTTTTAACTTTTTCTTTAAACACCTTGGCATTCTCATAGGCTTGGGTTCTCCATTCATCAAGTGAGCTAATGTCAAATAACCGGTTCTCATAGTCGGCGTCCTGGGAATAGGGGTACCCACACTTGCCTGCTTGCGGCCCACGGCGTGGCTCCATCGGTGGGCCGGTACGGCCCGGTTTCAGCAACGATAACCCAAGACCCTCGCAAGGCGGACGACACCAAGACCTCCCTAGGGGGCGGCCTCACTAGGATGGCTCCTAAGGAGCGGAGATATCAATGCAAGGTGCACCTCGTGAGGTTCACATGACGTGAGCCATAACGACCAAGGCCAGGCGGGCGCTAGCGGGAACATCGTACCAGTTTCCTCTTTGGTTCCAAGGAGGCAAGCGCAGGCGTGCTGTCTCGAGGAATCAAGCAAAGTTTCCATATTAGTGCACCGGGAACAAGACTTCCAGGACGATAGGACGGAGGTCATTGTGGAGCCCACTACAACATCACCACTAGAGCCTTTGCAGGAGCAGACTACTTTTGTCAGGATAACTTGTACTAGTTGTCTCCCTTTGAATTTGGCCGTTGTGGGATCCCTTCCCGCCTACATTTGCTAAGAGGACCAAGGCCACTATAAATAGGACTTAGCGACCCCCATAGAAGTGATGTATCTATCAAACCATCGTCATACCCACTAGCTCATCGAGCTCAAGAACACCTCACCTCCTCAGGCCGTTCATCCACTGTACTAGTTCATCCTCAGCCCCTTGAGGCAATCCACCACAAAGCTGGAGTAGGGTATTACACCACAAGGTGGCCCGAACCAGGATAAACTGTTGTGTCTCTTGTCCCTTGGGTTCATTGAGATTGGCTGTGGAATCGTTGGGCCGACAGGTTGGGAAGAGGGAGTTATTCGTACGCACCCCAGTGTTCGAACCTCTTAAGGGTCTGCAGAACCCTGAAGCTGACATTTGGCGTGCCAGGTAGGGATGTTTCAAAGCTTCTCTTTCGTCAATCGACTCACCGCCGACCCACTGTCTCCATGGCTGACGCTCGTCGAGCCCATGCTGAGCTTCAAGCCGCTCTCGCCGCTCGCGTCGCTAAGACGGCACCCGTTGGCGGGCCTCCCCGTCGTTCTCCATCATCCACCACCAACGCCGCCACCGGCCCGGCGGGGCGTGAGCAGCAAGCTTCGTCACTGAACCCCTCTGTGCGGCAGGACGGACGCACCACCACCCTGTTGCTGACCTCGGCCGGCTCGTCGTCCCATGCTCGCCACGGACCGGCGAATGCGCAGTGTGCGTTGCTCATGGTGCATGAGCTCCTGCGCTACTGCCTAGTCAATGACCTCTATGAAGACTAGTTAGACTACATCGCCGAGCTAGTCAGCATGGCTGGGGGCTCGCCTGCACCGTCCCTCTCGTTACCTTGTCTACCGCCTGCTGCAGGCGACGTAGACCATGGAGTGCCTCCGCAACCTCCCCGTCAGGACGTCGCCCTCGGCCCAAGACGCGCAGCCCCGCAGCGTGACCCACTACGTCCGGCGCCCGCACGTGAATTGGAAAGCTTCCGGGAGATCTAGCGCTCCCTCCACCACCATGTCAAGACAGCGCGCCGCCTGCAGTGGTGGCACGCGAGCACCAAGATCAGGCTCCACCTTCGCGGTGGGCTCGAGTGACCACGGCAGGCTGCCGCGCCTTCACCCCTGAGCTACACAGCATCGTCTGGCCAGGCAAGTTCAAGCCCGACCTGCCACCACACTACGACGGCACCCCCGACCCTGTGGAGTTCCTGCTGCTCTACGAGCTGAGCATCAAGGCGACCAACGGCGACGAAAAGGTCATGGCGAACTGGTTCCCCATGGCCCTCAAGGATGGCGCGCGCTTGTGGCTCCTGAATCTGCACGCGGGATCGATCTCCTCCTGGGGCGAGATGCGCGAGCGTTTTGTCGCCAACTTCCAGGGCACTCGCGACCGCCCGCCCGCCGCGGGTGACCTGCGATGCATCAAGTAGCAACCAGGGGAGACCCTGCAGAAGTACAACCAATGCTTCAACAACGTTCGCCTCAAGATCCCCAAGGTTTCATATGAATCCATCATCTCGGTGTTCTCCGATGGCGTCCGTGATGTCAAGATGAAGGAGGAGCTCGTCATCCATGAGGACCTGTGCACGGGTCTAGAGATGTACAACATGGCTATCAAGTGCGCGAGAGCTGAGGAAGGGCGCCTCTCCCTCCTAGAACTCCCAGCGGCCGACCCAGAAGAAAACAAGGCCAACGCCAAGGATGTGAAGCGCAAGGGGGCTGCCGTGCTTGCGGCTGAACCAGAGATGAAGCACTGCTGCGACCACCCAGAGTCATCCAAGGGTAGCCGTCCGTTCTGCGTCTTGCACAACGTACACAACCACAACACCAATGACTGTTAGGAGCTCAGGGCCATCCACGACGGGCGCATCAGTCGACTCCCCGAGCACACTGACCAGGGCTACTGCCGCAGAGGAGGCAGAAGTGGAGGACGTTGGGACGACTACGGCCCCCGCCAGGAGTGGTGCGACCTGCCTCGTGAGGATCGCTGGCAAGGCCAGCCTCGCGAGGGCGCCTAGAGAGACCAGCCATGTGAGGACCATGCTTAGGGCAATGCCGGCCTACCTCCGCTGCCAACACCACCAAGAAGGAACGACCACCACCACCAAGACGAGGGGGTCTGGGGCTTCCAGGAGCCTCACACAATCGCCTGCATCATGGGTGGCGCTCAGGCCCCAGCCTCCCACCGCATCTTCAAGCAGTTCGCTCATGAGGTCAACGCGACCCTCCCCAGGCTCGAGGCCACACGTCCACTCAAGTTGTCCAGGTGCACCATCACCTTCAGCTCGTCCGACCAGCTCAAGTGCGCGGCAAATGCCAGCGCCCTCCCGATGCTTTGCTCACCCGTCATTAGAAATGTCCTTCTCACCAAGACCGTCATCGATGGTGGTGCGGGGCTCAATGTTCTTTCCACCGAGATTTTCGACCGCCTCCAAGTGCCATATGATCAGCTGTAGCCCACCAAGCCTTTCTCAGGAGTAACCGACAGCTCCACCACCCCGATAGGGCAGATCCGCCTCCCTATCACCTTCGTCCAATGCGACAAGTACCGCACCGAGTTAATCGACTTCGATGTTGCTCACATCCGCCTCCCGTACAACGCCACCGTTGGATATCCGGCCCTGGCCAAGTTCATGGCGGTGACCCACCATGGCTACAACATCCTCACGATGCTAGGGAACTACGACATCATGACGATCGCCTGCGAGGAGAATGACGCGGTGAGCTCTCTCGAGCGCATCTACCAGGTTGCGGTGATCGAAGTCCCAAACAACGAAGGCACCGTCTACCCCCCTGAGGCCATCCCCAAGAAGAAGTAGTTGCTCCGCCAAGAGCCTCGGGAGAGTGGAGTCTCCAGCGGCACCACCTCGGGATCTGCGCCCACAGATGGCGCGCCTCCCTCTCGAGCATAGGAAGGCACACCCAGCGCCCTGCTCAGGCTGGGCTCGGGGGCTCTCTACTGGAGGGCCTCTGACATAGCAAACTTCACGAGGGAGGCGCTCAGGCACCATATGGAGGCATGCTTCACCGCATGCTTCCCCCACGAGGACACAAGGCATGGGGTGCCTGGTGCTCCGGTGTTCATCACCAAGGCAACCCAGGAGCTTCAGGAGGCGAGAACCATGCGCGGCGACCGCTGATAACCCACAAGTATAGGGGATCGCAACAGCTTTTGAGGGTAGAGTATTCAACCCAAATTTATTGATTCGACACAAGGGGAGCCAAACAATATTCTCAAGTATTAGCAGTTGAATTGTCAATTCAAGCACACTTGAAAGACTTAATATCTTCAGCAAGGTATTTAGTAGCAAAGTAGTATGGAAGTAACGGTAATGGTGGCAAAAGTAACAGTAGTAGTTTTTATAGCAAATGTAACCGTGGCAATGAAAAAGTAAGTAAGCAAAGATCAATATGTAAAAAGCTCGTAGGCAATGGATCAATGATGGATAATTATGTTGGATGTGATTCCTCACGCAACAGTTAGAACATAGGGTGACACAGAACTAGCTCCAGCTCATCAATGTAATGTAGGCATGTATTCCGAATATAGTCATACATGCTTATGGAAAAGAACTTGGATGACATCTTTTGTCCTACCCTTCCGTGGCAGCGGGATCTTATTGGAAACTAAGGGATATTAAGGCCTCCTTTTAATAGAGTACCAGACCAAAGCATTAACACTTAGTGAATACATGAACTCCTCAAACTAGGGTCATCACCAGGAGTGGTCCCAATTATTGTCACTTCCGGGTTACCGGATCATAACACATAGTAGGTGACTATTTACTTGCAAGATAGGATCAAGAACTCACACATATTCATGAAAACATAATAGGTTCAGATCTGAAATCATGGCACTCGTGCCCTAGTGATAAGCATTAAGCATAGCAAAGTCATAAGAACATCAATCTTAGAACATAATGGATATTAGGGATCAAACCCTAACAAAACTAACTCGATTACATGGTAAATCTCATCCAACCCATCACCGTCCAGCAAGCCTATGATGGGATTACTCACGCACGGCGGTGAGAATCATGAAATTGGTGATGGAGGAAGGTTGATGATGACGATGGTGACGGATTCCCCTCTCCGGACTCCCGAAAGGACTCCAGATCAGCCCTCCCAATGAAGATTAGGCCTTGGCGGCGGCTCCATATCGTAAAACGTGATGAATCCTTCTCTTTGATTTTTTTTCTCCCCGAACATGAATATATAGAGTTGGAGTTGACGTCGGTGGAGCCTTAGGGGGCCCATGAGGCAGGGGGCGCGCCCTGCACCCTCGTGGATAGGGTGTGGGCCCCCTTATGCCGATTCTTTCGCCAGTATTTTTTATAAATTCCAAAATGTGTTTCCATAAATTTTCAGGTCATTCTGATAACTTCTATTTCTGTACAAAAATAACACCATGGAAATTCTGTTGAAAACATCGTCAGTCCGGGTTAGTTCCATTCAAATCATGAGAGTTAGAGTCCAAAACAAGGACAAAAGTGTTCGGAAAAGTAGATACGCTGGAGACTTATGACCTCCCCCAAGCTTAAACCTTTGCTTGTCCTCAAGCAATTCAGTTGACAAACTGGAAGTGATATAAAAAACTTTTACAAACTTTGTTTGATCTTGTTGTTGCAAATATGTAAAGCCAGCATTCAAGTTTTCAGCAAAGATTGTGAACTAACCATATTCACAATAACATTTAGGTCTCATGTTTACTCATATCAATGGCATAATCAACTAGCGAGCAATAATAATAAATCTCGGATGACAACACTTTCTCAAAACAATCATAATATGATTAAAAAGATGGTATCTTGCTAGGCCTTTCTGAGACCGCAAAACATAAATGCAGAACACCCCTGAAGATCAAGGACTGACTAGACATTGTAATTCATGGTAAAAGAAATCCAATCACAGTCATACTCAATGTAAATTAATAGCAATGCATGCAAACAACAGCGGTGCTCTCTAACTGGTGATTTTTAATAAGAGGATGATGACTCAACATAAAAGTAAATGGATAGGCTCTTCACATAGGGAATCAGGGATTTGCAGAGGTGCCAGAGTTCAAGTTTTGAAATAGAGATAAAAAATATTTTGAGTGGTATACTTTCATTGTCAACATAACAACCAAGAGATCTCGATATCTTCCATGCTACACACATTATAGGCGGTTCCCAAACAGAATGGTAAAGTTTATACTCCCCCACCACCAATAAACATCAATATATGGCTTGTCTGAAACAACGGGAGCCTCCAGCTAACAACAATCCCAGGGGAGTTTTGTTTGCCATTATTTTGATTTGAGCATGGGACTGGGCATCCCGGTTACCAGCCATTTTCTCATGAAGGATGAGTGGAGTCCACTCATCTTGAGAATACCCCACCTAGCATGGAAGATATAGACAACCCTAGTTGATACATGAGCTATTCGAGCATACAAAAGATAATTTCATTTGAAGGTTTAGAGGTTGGCACATACAAATTTACTTTGAACGGTAGGCAGATACCGCTTATAGGAAGGTATGGTGGACTTATGTGGAATAACTTTGGGGTTTATGGAAGTGGATGCACAAGCAGTATTCCCGCTTAGTACAAGTGAAGGCTAGAAAGAGACTGGGAAGCGACCAACTAGAGAGTGACAACAGTCATGAACATGCATTAAGATTAATCAACAATGAGTGCAAGCATGAGTAGGATATAAATCAACATGAACATAAGTATCATGGAGGCTATGTTGATTTTGTTCAACTACATGCGTGGACATGTGCCAAGTCAAGCCACTCGAATCATTCAAAGGAGGGTACCACCCTATCATACCACATCACAACCATTTTAATAGCATGTTGGCATGCAAGGTAAACCATTATAAACTCCTAGATAATTAAGAATGGCATGGGCAACTATAATCTCTAATTGTCATTGCAAACATGTTTCATCCATAATAGGATGAATCAAGAACGATGAACTAATCATATTTACAAAAACAAGATAGCTCGAGTTCATACCAGCTTCTCTCATCTCAATCGGTCCATCATATATCGTTATTATTGCCTTTCACTTGCACGATCGAACGGTGTGGATAATAATAATAGTGCACGTGCATTGGACTAAGTTGGAATCTGCAAGAATTTAATACAAGGGAGAAGACAAGGTAACATGGGCTCTTAGTTAAATCAACAATAATGCATATGAGATCCACTCGACATTTTCATCATGGCCTTCTCCTCTTGACCCCAAAGAACAAGAAGAGAAATAAACTATTTACACGGGAAAGCTCCCAACAAGCAAAAGAAGAATGAGAAACCTTTTTGGTTTTTATTTTAATTACTACTACTGCAGGCATGGAAAATAAACTAGCTACTTTTTGGTTTTTATCTTAAGGTTTTTCAAACACACAAGAAGAAGGCTTAGAAAAGAAAATAAACTAGCATGGATAGTACAATGAAAAAGTATGAGCGCCGACAACTAGAATGAGTGTGTGAACATGAATGTAATGTCGGTGAGAAATACATACTCCCCCAAGCTTAGGCTTTTGGCCTAAGTTGGTCTATGGCCACTGCTGGCCTAATGGACATCCAAAGTTGTAGCTGGGGTCGTACTGAGATGCAACAGCTACAGCTTGTAAACCTGCAGCTTGGAGGCGAGCTGCCTCCTTCATCCTCTCGTACTCGTTCGCCTCCTCCCTGGTTATAACATATCTCCTTTTTGCCTGAAAGTTAAAGAAAGTAGGAGCAGGGAGGGCAACATGGACTGTGCACTGTCTATCGAAGATTAGTCGATACTGGAGGAATTGTTCGTTCCTCTCAAGAAACTGATGGTTAACCATAGCATTATAATCAAGGTAAGCAGGAGGTAGCTCTATATCATTTCCATGTATAGGCACATCAAGATAATTAGCTACACGAGTTGCATAAATTCCACCAAACAAATATCCCCTTATACCATTAAGATGCAACCTTCGTGCAACAATGGCCCCCAAGTTATATCGTTTATCACCTAATACCACACTTTCGAGGACACTAAGATCTAGAATGCACATGTGACAAGCCTCATCCTTACCATTAATGCATCTACCAATAAAGAGAGCAAAATAATGTATGGAAGGGAAATGAATGCTCCCTATGGTAGCTTGTGTGATTTCCCTATATTCCCCCACAGTTATACTATCAAGAAAGTCTTTATATTCAGTTTTGCGAGGTTCACTAACATTGCCCCAGTGCGGGAGTTTACAAGCAGTATTAAAATCCTCTAGGTCCATGGTATATGATTTATCGTAAAGATCAAATAAAACAGTGTGAGAATTGCGCGAGGATGTCAATTTAAACCTCCTCACAAAGGAATCAGTTAGGTAGTGGTATTGCCGGCACTTATCTGACACGAAGTCCTCAAGATCAGCATTACGCATATACGCGTCAAATTCAGCCTTGATGCCTGCCTGGACCATAAACTCCTCTGACGGCCATTCACAGGGCCGCACTTGAGCTTCCCTTGGTGGTTCATCGTCTGGCTCACGTATCGCGAGCCTTGGTCCTTGCTTCCTTGAGGAACCACCTTGGTACATTTTCCTAAACATTTTGTTTCTCTGAAAAATTTCTGAAATTTTTAGTGACTCAAAATAAAAGTGAACCAAACTCAACAAGATTGATAGCAACTACTCCTAGAAGTGCCTAGAGGCTATATCATGTATTAAAGCTACTTTGGACCATATAAATTTGACATGCAAGCTCAAGAACAGGGTCACCTTAGCACAAAAATTGCAATAAATAAAGCACTAGAATAAAAATTAATTGGACAATTGGAGGAGTCACATACCGAAGAACAATCCCCCAAAGCAGTTTTGTGAGTGGAGCTTTGATCAAGGAGATCGAAAATGGCAGCAAGATGAGCTAGACTCAGGTTTGAACTATGGGAGGATTTTTTCTGGAGGAAGACGAAGTGAGTGGGTGCTGGAATAAGTGGAGGGGGCCCACGTGGGGACGACGGGGCATGGGGGGCGCCCCAGGGGGGTGCCCTGCACCCTCATGGCCAAGTGGTGGGACCCCCTGGTGTGTTCTCAGTGCCAGTAATTCTTAAGTATTCTACAAAAAATCATATATCATTTTCAGGACATTTGGAGAACTTTTTCGGGTATTTTTAATGCAGGGATAATGTGGAAAACAGAAAGAAAATACTTTTTTTGCTTTTTTTAATCTAAATAACAGAAAGTAAAAGGAGGGTAAAGAGAGTTGTGCTTTCTAACTTCATCCATCTCATGCTCATCAAAAGGAATCCACTAACAAGGTTGATCATGTCTTGTTAACCAACTCTTTCCGAATAACATGAAACCGGAGAATTTTTTTATAACACTAGGTTACCTCAACGGGGATGTGTATGTCCCCAATAATAAGAATATCATATTTCTTCTTGATAGTAGGAAGAGGGAATTCAAAACCTCCAATAGTAACTGTTGAAATTTTTCCAATAGAATTAATACTGTGGAGTTGAGGTTGTTTCCTTGGAAAGTGTACCGTATGCTCATTACCATTAGCATGAAACATGACATTGCCTTTGTTGCAATCAATAACAGCCCCTGCAGTGCTAAAAAAGGGTCTACCAAGAACAATAGACATACTATTGTCCTCGGGAATACCAAGAATAACAAAGTCCGTTAAAATAGTAACATTTGCAACCACAACAGGCACATCCTCACAAATACCGACAGGTATAGCAGTTGATTTATCGGCCACTTGCAAAGACATCTCAGTAGGTGCCAATTTATTATAATCAAGTTTACAATATAAGGAGAGAGGCATAACACTAACACCGACTCCAAGATCACATAAAGCAGTTTTTAACATAGTTTCTTTTAATGGAGCATGGTATAGTTGGTACTCCGGGATCTCCTAGTTTCTTAGGCATTCCACCTTTAAAAGTATAATTGGCAAGCATGGTGGAAATTTCAGCTTACCAGTTTCTTTCTTTTATTTGTGATAGTATCTTTCATATACTTAGCATAAGGATTCATTTTAAGCATATCAGTCAAACGCATACGCAAAAACATAGGTCTAATCATTTCAGCAAAGCACTCAAAATCCTCATCATCCTTTTTCTTCGATGGTTTAGGAGGAAGAGACATGGGTTTCTGAACCCATGGTTCTCTTTCTTTAGCGTGCTTCCTAGGAACGAAGTCTCTCTTGTCATAACATTGATTCTTTGATTGTGGGTTATCAAGATCAACAGCAGGTTCAATCTCTACATCATTGTTATTGCTAGGTTGAGCATCAACATGAACATCATAATTAATATTATCACTAGGTTCATGTTCATTACCAGATTGTGTTTCAGCATCAGAAATAGAAATATCATTGAGATTGTTAGGTGTGTCAACAACATGTTCGCTAGAAGCATAAAAAGTCCTATCATTTTTCTTTTTATTCTTCTTAGAAGGACTAGGTGCGTCAACATTAGTTCTCTGAGAATCTTTCTCAACACTCTTAGTGTGGCCCTTAGGATACAGAGGTTCCTGAGTCATTTTACCACCTCTAGTCACAACTCTAACAACATTTTCATTTTCCTTATTATTCAATTCATTGAGCAAATCATCATGTGCTTTAAGCACTTGTTCTACTTGAGTGGTAACCATAGAAGCATGTTTACTAATAAGTTTAAGGTCACCTTTAACTCTAGACATATAATCACTCAGGTGTGCAATCATATAAGAATTACGTTTTAATGGTCTACCAACATAAGCATTGAAGTTTTCTTGTTTAACAATAAAATTATCGAACTCATCCAAGCATTGGCTAGCAGACTTATTATGAGGAATATCACCTTCATCAAATCTATAGAGAGAATTTACCTTTACTACCTATGTCGGGTTATCAAGACCATGTATTTCTTCAATAGGTGGTAAATTCTTAACATCTTCAGCTTTAATACCCTTTTCTTTCATAGATTTCTTTGCCTCTTGCATATCTTCAGGACTGAGAAATAGAATACCTCTTTTCTTCGGAGTTGGCTTAAGAGTTGGTTCAGGAACTGTCCAATCATTATCATCACTCAATATATTATTCAATAGCAATTCAGCTTACACGACGGTTCCTTCCCTGAAAACACAACTAGCACAACTATCCAGGTGTTCTCTGGAAGCATCGGTTAGTCCATTATAAAAGATATCAAGTATTTCATTTTTCTTGAGAGGATGATCGGGCAAAGCATTAAGTAATCATTGAATCCTCCCCCAAGCTTGTGGGAGTCTCTCTTCTTCAATTTGCACAAAATTATATATTTCCCTTAAGGCAGCTTGTTTCTTATGAGTGGGGAAATATTTAGCAGAGATGTAATAAATCATATCCTGGGGACTACACAGACAACCAGGAGCAAGAGAATTAAACCATGTTTTAGCATCACCCTTTAATGAGAAGGGAACTAACTTAAGGATATAGTAGTAACGAGTTTTTTCCTGATGAGTGAATAGGGTGGCTATATCATTCAATTTAGTAAGAAGTGCCACAACAGTTTCAGATTCATAGCCATAAAAGGATCAGATTCAACCAAAGTAATTAACTCAGGATCGACAGAGAAATCATAATCCTTATCAGAAATACAAATAGGTGAAGTAGCAAAAGCAAGGTCATATTCCATTCTAGCATTCAAAGACTTTTCTTTCAGCTTAGCTAACAGTTTCTTAAGATCATATCTATCTTTGCAAGCTAAAAGATCTCTAGCAAATTCTTCATCCATAACATAACCCCCAGGCACATCAGGCAATTCATATCTAGGGGGAGAATCTTCATCATCACTTTCATCAATATTATGAGTTTCAATAATTTCATTTTCTCTAACCCTAGCAAGTTGTTCATCAAGAAATTCACCTAATCGCACAGTATTATCAAGCATAGAAGTAGTTTCATCATAAGCATAATGCATAGCAGAAGTGGCATCATCAATAACATGCGGCATATCAGAATCAATAGCAGGAGTAGGTGTCGCAAGTTTACTCAAAACAGAAGGTGAATCAAGTGCAGAGCTAGATGGCAGTTCCTTACCTCCCCTCGTAGTTGAGGGAAAAGTCTTGGTTCTTTCATCTTTCAAGTTCCTCATAGTGATCAACAGATATAAATCCCAAGTGACCCAATGAATAGAGCTATGCTCCCTGGCAACGATGCCAGAAAATAGTCTTGATAACCCACAAGTATAGGGGATCGCAATAGTTTTCGAGGGTAGAGTATTCAACCCAAATTTATTGATTCGACATAAGGGGAGCCAAAGAATATTCTGAAGTATTAGCAGTTGAGTTTTCAATTCAACCAAACCTGAAAGACTTAATATCTCTAGAAAGGTATTTAGTAGCAAAGTAGTATGGAAGTAACGGCAATGGTGGCAAAAGTAACCGTAGTAGTTTTTTTAGCAATTGTAACAGTGGCAATGAAAAAGTAACTAAGCAAAGATCAATATGTGTAAAGCTCGTAGGCAATGGATCAATGATGAATAATTATGTCGGATGTGATTCGTCATGCAACAGTTATAACATAGGGTGACACAGAACTAGCTCCTGTTCATCAATGTAATGTAGACATGTATTCCAAATATAGTCATACGTGCTTATGGAAAAGAACTTGAATGACATCTTTTGTCCTACCCTCCCATGGCAGTGGGGTCCTATTGGAAACTAAGGGATATAAAGGCCTCCTTTTAATAGAGTACCGGACCAAAGAATTAACACTTAGTGAATACATGAACTCCTCAAACTACGGTCATCACCGGAGTGGTCCCGATTATTGTCACTTCGGGGTTACTGGATCATAACACATAGTAGGTGACTATTGACTTGCAAGATAGGATCAAGACCTCACATATATTCATGAAAACATAATAGGTTCAGATCTGAAATCATGGCACTCGGGTCCTAGTTACAAGCATTAAACATAGCAAAGTCATAGCAACATCAATCTTAGAACATAATGGATACTAGGGATCAAACCCTAACAAAACTAACTCGATTACATGGTAAATATCATCCAACCCATCATCGTCCAACAAGCCTATGATGGGATTACTCACGCACGGTGGTGGGCATCATGAATTTGGTGATGGAGGAAGGTTGATGATGATGATGATGGCAACGGATTCCCCTCTCTGGAGCCCCATACGGACTCCAGATCAGCCCTCCAGATGAAGATTAGGGCTTGGTGGCGGCTCCGTATCGTAAAACGTGGTGAATCCTTTATCTCTAATTTTTTTCCTCCCCAAACGTGAATATATAGATTTGGAGTTGACGTCAGTGGAGCCCCAGGGGGCCCACGAGGTAGTAGGCGCGCCCCAGGGTGGCGCCCTGCACCCTCGTGGATAGTGTGTGGCTCCCTTACGCTGATTCTTTCGCCTGTATTTTTTATAAATTCCAAAACATGTCTACGTAAATTTTCAGGTCATTCTGCGAACTTTTATTTCTGCACAAAAATAACACCATGGCAATTATGCTAAAAACAGCATCAGCCCGGGTTAGTTCCATGCAAATCATGCAAGTTAGAGTCCAAAACAAGGGCAAACGTGTTTGGAAAAGTAGATACGTTGGAGACGTATCAACCACCGCCTACCACCTGGCGCGACTCCTTGTCCTGGCGAGGACAACGAGCTGCGTGTCTGCATCAACATTCCAGGGCTCGACAGAGCCGCATCCCAGGAGTGCTTCTGGCCTTCGCACACTGGTTGGTGTGAGGGCCCACCTCACAGCTCCGTTCGCATGCCTTTTGGCTTGCCGGACGTGGCTGTCACCTTCCAGCATCACCTGCGAAGCATCGTGGCTACTTAGGAGGCCAGACACCACGTGGTCCTGGCGGAGATGGTGCCGGTTTTTCACGAGCCTCCCGAGCCTCCCAAGCCTCCGAAAGTTCAGGACCCAGGCGGCTCGTGAGGAGCAGTCTCTTCAGCACATGTCTTCAAATACTTCGATATCTCTTCAGCAACGGTGCCAGGTGACATTTTTCGGTTTACTCTATTGGGGCGCCCCTCGGGCCGCATTATCCCTAGACCACATGGGCTTGTCCCTGCAGCATGTATCTTTCCTACATCTTCCAGTCATTCTGTTGGGGGCGCCCCTCGGGCTGCATCATCCCCAGACCGCATGGGCTTTTCCCTGCGGCATGTATCCTTCTTGCATCTATCAGGACTAGCTTTACCTCCTCCATGAGTTACCTTAAATTATTGCATGCCTGTCCGGTACTTCGATACCATGAACGTCGTATGCCCTTGCAAACCCACCCACGATCGCCTCATGATTAAGGACTGGCACGACCTCTGTGCTCGGGTCTGTCCCTGCAGCGTCGTTAAACCCAAGAGGATGAGCTCTGGCCCGCGGACCAGCTTCCGTGTATGTCACCTCCCATGGCCCTTGGTGCCTCCTTCTTGCATGAGCTAATCCTGGGCAGACAAGCCAAGGCGTGCGACCCGGTGCCTCGTCACCACGGGAGCCGCACACCGGTTGCCTTTCTTCAAGATTTTCACATGAGAAGACTGGGCACGGCATGTGTGCTTGGGTCCGTCCCTGCAGCGTCGATAAACCCAAAGACTGAGCTCTGTCTGGTGGGCCGGTCCCGTTCACATCACCTCCTGGGGTCGTTGGTGTTTGGCCTTCTCATGTGGTAACCTCAGGAGATTCATTCGGCACAGGTTTTCTGACCACCTCACAGGGCCATCACAGCTGTCAAGAACCCAAATTTAGGGCAGCCCGCCTTGAGGTAGGGCCTTGTGAGTCCCGCGCTGGCTCATGAGTGTCCAGACATACCTCGTGTAGCCCTGCCATGCAAGCCACGTGTTAGGGCGGGGCTGTACACGCCCCGAGGGTTCCACTCAAAGGGGCCCCCTCCCATGCACCAGTGGAAGCACCATGCTCCGCGCTGGCATTCGACATGGTCGAGGAGCGGCTATGCCCGTGCAAGTGCAGGAGCGCCATGCTCCGCACTGGTGGTAAACACCTAAGGGCGCCCCCTGGCCGTTTGAACCTTAGGGAGCCGTCCGGCTCAGTGTCCAGCCTCATCACAACACTTCCCCCTCGGGAGAGTCGCGTGAGGGGGCTGGGCATGGGGCTACGCTCAGGTCACGCCTAGCGTACGCCACCCTGCCAGGTCCCTCAGACCTAGTCATCGCACGCCCCTCCCGAGAGGGACCTCGGTGAGAAAAGGTATGGAGGTATGTTTGTACATCAAGGGGGACTCCTGAGCATCATGACTCAGGAACCTAACTGGTCATGTAGCCCCTCACCCCTTGGTCTCTTCCTGGTGATCCGAACGACCCAATGGCGGCTAAGGTATGCGCGGGGCTAGGCCCTGCCGACGCAAAACGCTAAGGCCTACTCTCGCTTCTCCTTCCCGCGAGCTGTCTGTACGTCAAGGGGGACTCCTGAGCGTCGCGACTCAGGAGCCTAACTGGTCACATAGCCCCTCACCCCATGGTCTCATCCTGGTGATCCGGACGACCCAACGGTTGCTGAGGTACGCGCAGGGTCGGGCCCTGCCAATGCAAAACATCAAGCAAGCGGGAAGGAAATTGCAAATCCTAGCGAATTATTACAAGACATGATGTCTCTTAAAAGGTACAGAACACATAAGTTTGAATGCCTCCGCGAGGCACGATGCATGTTGCAGAAGACAAGATAAAGGGGAACACCACCAATGAGCTTCTTCTTCAGCCGTCGTTCGCAAGGAGTGCGCTGTCAATGAGGACGTCGCCGTCGCTTGTGCCTCTAGCCGAGGCTGCAGGTTCGGCGGCATCATAAGCCGTGGGCGGGGGGTCGATGGCGAGGAACTTCTGCACTAGGGCCCCCACTTGGTCCTTCACGACTTCAGTGGTGGTGGTGCAGTGCTCCTCGTCCACGGGCTCAACCAGGGCTCCGAAGTCGGTGCTAGGGTCGCGAAGATGGAGGTGGTTGAAGACGTGCGTCATAGCTGAAGCGGAGAGCACGTGGGCTTCCCCCTCCACCATGGGGCCGACCCCATTAACAACATCCTCAAGTGCCGTGAAAAGCTGAGGGAGCAGCTTGGCAAGGCCTTCCCTAGCAGTTACCAACGACTCCTTCAACCCCTTCCCGTAGAGTTCCCGGAATGCCTTGCGAGACCTCTCCTCAAGAGAATCGAAGGCGGCACGATCATTGGCCAGGACTTTCGCCTTGGCCTCCAGCCGGACCTTCTCCTCCTCCACCTCCTTCTTCAGCTTCTCCAGGCGATCGCGCTCCGTGGCCTGCTCCCGCACTGACTACTCCAGCTCGGTGTCATGACCGGCGACCACATCTTCTCGAGCCTTCAACTCCACCTCCCGCGCCTCGCGCTGATGAGCCTCGGTGGCACACTCATTGTGCAAGGTCTCCAGCTCGGCCTTCACCACCCGGCAGTGCTCCCTAGCAGCTTTAGCATCCCTCAACACCACGTCGCGGGTGGCCGCGGCCAGGCCGACAACCTGTTTACCTTCCTCGGAGGCCGCTAAGGCGTGGCTCCATGCCACCCTGACGGAGGCGTCGAATCGCAGCCACCCAGAGATCAACTCCAGGCGACCCGACGCCAAGCGACGGTCGGCACCTTGAAGATCATCGCAAAGTTGGGTCAGCATAGAGAAAGCCTCCTCTAGGGCGCCAGGCGAAACAGGAGAACCATGTCCCATCGGCATGATAGAAGGGGGAGGAGGCAGCTCCGGCACCAGGGCCAGCAAGTTGGTAGTAGCAGAGGGGGCTGGGGGCTCTGGGGCGTTCGGCGCCTCGCCAGGAGAGCTGAGGGTGAGCGCCTCCAGAGCTGGCTTGGCTACAAAGACCACTTCCTCCTGAGGTTGGGCCCCCAGGCCCCGTGAGGATAACCCTGCCACAGAAGTGCGAGGGCCAGCACCGGCCTTCTCTGCCCGAGGCGGTGCGGCTGCGGCAGGCTGCTGAGCTACAGGGACCACAGTCGTCTCCTTCTTATTCTTCACCACTGGCGCAGGCCTAGCCATTCCAAGGGGAGGCATCAAGATACTATAACAAGAGCAAAGAAGGAATATCATGGTAGAGCACTTACTGATCCATGGCAGCGTAATCTCTCGTTCTCTTCAGAAGCGCCATGCCCGTGGTCTTCTCATGCTGGAGCATGGGCGCACGAGCCCCAGGGGCAGACAGGGGCGTGACGCCCGGGCCTGCGTCAGCGCCGGCCGACGACAAGTCGGAGGCGCCACCTCGGGGGATTAGCGCCGACCGACTCTTCTTCGGGACCCTCGTCTTCGGCTTCTTTGGAGGGGTGCCCCTTATCTCGTGGTGACCCCAGCGCTGTGCAGGGGCTCTCGAGCTGGGTGCTCGCCGGCTTGCCATCGTCATCAGAAAGGACGAGGAGGGGGCGGGTTGGCATGGTGGGGGGGGGGGAGATCTCCCCCGTACCTTCCACAGTCTCCCCCGAGTCCGACCCCCCTCCTTGTCGGATTCACCAGAAGCCGCCGCCAACGGGCAGCCCGGGGGCCCAGTGGGTGCAGCGGTACAAGCCCGCGCTCATTGAAGACAGGCATGGCATCGGCGATCTTCGCCCCATCAGGGCGACGGTACAGCGGAAGATTAGTTTCTGGCGGTCAGCCTAGTCCTTCCCGACCAGGAGGCGCATGGCCTTGTCCAGCTCCTCGTCGGACAAGGTGTCCGGGCGCAGGTGGAGGTCACCTCCCTCATCCATGAGCTTCCACAAGGGGCGCGGACATGCCTGGAGCAGAGCCAAATGCTGCGTCAGGAACTCCTTGACCATCGTGGCCCCCGTCAGCTTCTCCGCCCTCGGGTGGTCGGGCTTCAGGTCGACCACCATCCTCTCCATCATCTGCTTCGGCCAAGGATCGGTGAGCTTTCCCTGATTCCACCCATCGTGGGGCACTGGCATCCTGGTCGGCAGCACCAACCGAGGGTAGGAGCGCTTGGCGTCCATGAGGATCCACTTGTTCCTAAAGTCGTCCAGCTTCTTCCCGGCTCATGAGATCGTGTTGCTGCCGTTGGCCGCGGCGAAGTTGGCACACCCCCAGCATTGGCCCTCCTTGATCTGGGGGTATAAGAAATGGCGAAGCAGCGCCACGGACGGCATCACCCCCACGAATGCCCCACACAGTAAAAGGAAAAGATCGAGAGGAGGAGAACGGAGTTGGGATGAAGATGGAGTGAGTGGAGATTGTAGTGACGGAGGGCGGCATAGAAGAAGCCGGAGAAGGGGCAGACCAGCCCCGCGAAGACGCTATGCAAGAAGAAGGGATAGAAGGTACCACCCAAGGTTTCCGGCTAGGCGGAGCCGGCCCGAAGTGCTGTCTCTCCGCTCTCGTTACTACCGCCCGCCGTCACCAGGAGCGCGGTGGCGGGGTTCTTCTCCGAGACTGTGGACGCGCTCAAGGTAGGCTCGAACCACGAGGGCGAACGCATGCTCTTATCCTTGTCGATGGCCACTGATACGTCTCCAATGTATCTATAGTTTTTGATTGTTGCATGCTATATTATCTTCTGTTTTGGATGTTTATGGGCTTTATTATACACTTTTATATTATTTTGGGACTAACCTATTAACCCAAAGCCCAGTGCCAGTTTCTATTTTTTCCTTGTTTTAGAGTATCGCAGAAAAGGAAAATCAAACGGAGTCCAATTGACCTGAAACTTCACGGAACTTATTTTTGGAAGGAAAGCAACCCGGGAGACTTGGAGTCCACATCAAGGAAGCTTCGAGGAAGCCACGAGGTAGGGGGGCGCGCCCTCCACCCTCGTGGGCCCTCGTGCCCCCCTTACGTACTTCTTCCGCCTATATATCTCCATATACCCTAAAACGATCGGGGAGCACAATAGATCGGGAGTTCCGTCGCCAGAAGCCTCCGTAGCCACCGAAATCCAATCTACAATGGTTTTGGCACCCTGCCGGAGGAGGGAATCCCTCTCCGGTGGCCATCTTCATCATGCCGGTGCTCTCCATGACGAGGAGGGAGTAGTTCTCCCTCGGGGCTGAGGGTATGTACCAGTACCTATGTGTTTGATCTCTCTCTCTCTCTCATGTTCTTTAGGTGATATGATCTTGATGTATCGTGAGCTTTGCTATTATAGTTGGATCTTATGATGTTTTCTCCCCCTCTACTCTCTTGTAATGGATTGAGTTTTCCCTTTGAAGTTATCTTATCGTATTGAGTCTTTAAAGATTTGAGAACACTTTATGTATGTCTTGCCGTGCGTATGTGTTGTGACAATGGGATACCATGTGATTCACTTGATGTATGTTTTGGTGATCAACTTGCGGGTTCCGCCCATGAACCTATGCATAGGGGTTGGCACACATTTTTGTCGTGATTCTCCGGTAGAAACTTTGGGGCACTCTTTGAGGTTCTATGTGTTGGTTGAATAGATGAATCTGAGATTGTGTGATGCATATCGTATAATCATACCCACGGATACTTGCGGTGACATTGGAATATCTAGGTGATCTTCACTTACCAAATTATTAAATGTTAGAGAGTCTTCATATAGTTGCATAATTATTTGACTACTCATTGATCTTCACTTATATCTTCTGGAGTAGTTTGTCGTTGCTCTAGTGCTTCACTTATATCTTTTTGGAGCACGGTGGTGGTTTTATAGAAATAGATGAACTCTCATGCTTCACTTATATTATTTTTAGAGTCTTTAGAATATCATGGTAATTTTCTTAAATAATCCTAATATGCTAGGCATCCAAGAATAGTAAAAACTTTCTTATGAGTGTGTTGAATACTAAGAGAAGTTTGATGCTTCATGATTGTTTTGAGATATGGAGGTAATAGTATCAAAGTCATGATAGTTGATTATTTGTGAATTTGAGGAATACTTGTGTTGAAGTTTGCAAGTCCCGTAGCATGCACGTATGGTAAACGTTGTGTAACAAATTTGAAACATGAGGTGTTATTTGATTGTCTTCCTTATGAGTGGCGGTCGGGGACGAGCGATGGTATTTTCCTACCAATCTATCCCCCTAGGAGCATGCATGTAATGCTTGGTTTTTGATGACTTGTGGATTTTTGCAGTAAGTATGTGAGTTCTTTATGACTAATGTTGAGTCCATGGATTATATGCACTCTTACCCTTCCATCATTGTTAGCCTCTTCGGTACCGTGCATTGCCCTTTCTCACATTGAGAGTTGGTGCAAACTTCCCCGGTGCATCCAAACCCCGTGATATGATACTTTCACATATAAACCTCTTATATCTTCCTCAAAACAGCCACGATACCTACCTATTATGGCATTTCCATAGCCATTCCGAGATATTTTGCCATGCAACTTTCCACCGTTCTGTTTATTATGACATGCATCATCATTGTCATATTGCTTTGCATGATCTGGTAGTTGACATCATAATTGTGGCAATGCCACCATTCATAATCCTTTCATACATGTCACTCTTGATTCATTATCCATCCCGATACACCGCCAGAGGCATTTATATAGAGTCATACTTTGTTCTAGTATCGAGTTGTAATCTTTGAGTTGTAAATAAATAGAAGTGTGATGATCATCATTCATAGAGCATTGTGCAAAAAAGAAAAGAAAAACAAGGCCAAAAAAACGGGGCCAAATAAAAAAGAAAGGCCAAATAAAAAAGGGGCCAAATAAAAAAAATAAAAATAAAATAAAAGGGATAATGCTACTATCCTTTTTTCCACACTTGTGCTTCAAAGTAGCACCATGATCTTTATGATAGAGAGTCTCTTGTTTTGTCACTTTCATATACTAGTGGGAATTTTTCATTCTAGAACTTGGCTTGTATATTCCAATAATGGGCCTCCTCAAGTGCACTAGGTCTTCGTGAGCAAGCAAGTTGGATGCACACCCACTTAGTTTCTTTTGTTGAGCTTTCATACATTTATAGCTCAAGTGCATCCGTTGCATGGCAATCCCTACTCCTTGCATTAACATCAATCGATGGGCTTCTGCATAGCTCATTGATTAACCTCGTTGATGTGAGACTTTCTCCTTTTTGTCTTCTCCACATAACCCCCCTCATCATATTCTATTCCACCCATAGTGCTATATCCATGGCTCGCGCTCATGTATTGCGTGAAGGTTTATAAAGTTTGAGATTACTAAAGTATGAAACAATTGCTTGGCTTGTCATCGGGGTTGTGCATGATGAGAGCTTTCTTGTGTGACGAAAATGGAGCATGACTAAACTATATGATTTTGTAGGGATGAACTTTCTTTGGCCATGTTATTTTGAGAAGACATTATTGCTTAGTTAGTATGCTTGAAGTATTATTGTTTCTATGTCAATATTAAACTTTTGTCTTGAATCTTATGGATCTCAATATTCATACCACAGTTAAGAAGAATTACATTGAAATTATGCCAAGTAGCATTCCACATCAAAAATTCTGTTTTTATCATTTACCTGCTCGAGGACGAGCGGGAATTAAGCTTGGGGATGCTGATACATCTCCAACGTATCTATAATTTTTGTTTGCTCCATGCTATTATCTTTTGTTTCGGATGTTTATGGGCTTTATTATACACTTTTACATTATTTTTGGGACTAACCTATTAACCCAGAGCCCAGTGCCAGTTTATGTTTTTTCCTTGTTTTAGAGTATCACAGAAAAGGAAAATCAAACGGAGTCCGATTGACCTGAAACTTCACGGAACTTATTTTTGGAAGGAAAGCAACCCGGGAGACTTGGAGAAAACGTCAAGGAAGCTTCGAGGAAGCCACAAGGTAGGGGGGGCGCCCACCCCCCTGGGCATGCCCTCCACCCTCGTGGGCCCCTCTTGGCCCCCTGACGTACTTCTCCCGCATATATATCTCCATATACCCTAAAATGATCGGGGAGCACAATAGATCGGGAGTTCCGCCGTCAGAAGCCACTGTAGCCACCGAAAGCCAATCTAGACCCATTCCGGCACCCTGCCGGAGGGGGGAATCCCTCTCCGGTGGCCATCTTCATCATCCTGGTGCTCTCCATGACGAGGAGGGAGTAGTTCTCCCTCGGGGCTGAGGGTATGTAACAGTAGCTATGTGTTTGATCTCTCTCTCGTGTTCTTGAGGTGATACGATCTTGATGTATCGCGAGCTTTGCTATTATAGTTGGATCTTATCATGTTTTCTCCCCCCCCTCTACTCTCTTGTAATGGATTGAGTTTTCCCTTTGAAGTTATATTATCGGATTGAGTCTTTAAAGATTTGAGAACACTTGATGTATGTCTTGCCGTGTGTGTCTGTGGTGACAATGGGATACCACGTGATTCACTTGATGTATGTTTTGGTTATCAACTTGCGGGTTCCGCCCATGAACCTATGCATAGGGGTTGGAACACATTTTCGTCATGATTCTCCGGTAGAAACTTTGGGGCACTCTTTGAGGTTCTATGTGTTGGTTGAATAGATGAATCTGAGATTGTGTGATGCATATCATATAATCATACCAACGGATACTTGAGGTGACATTGGAGTATCTAGGTGACATTGGAGTATCTTGGTGACATTGGAGTATCTAGTACGAACTCTAGGGTTGTTTGTGACACTTATAGGAATAGCCCAACGGATTGATTGGAAAGAATAACTTTGAGGTGGTCCGTACCCTACAATAATCTCTTTGTTTGTTCTCTGCTATTAGTGACTTTGGAGTGACTCTTTGATGCATGTTGATGGATAGTTATGTGATCCAATTATGTTATTATTGTTGAGGGAACTTGCACTAGCGAAAGTATGAACCCTAGGCCTTGTTTCAGAACATTGCAAAACCATTTACGTTCACTTTTATCATTAGTTACCTTGCTGTTTTTATATTTTCAGATTACAAAAACCTATATCTACCATCCATATACCACTTGTATCACCATCTCTTCACCGAACTAGTGCACCTATACAATTTACCATTGTATTGGGTGTGTTGGGGACACAAGAGACTCTTCGTTATTTGGTTGCAGGGTTGCTTGAGAGAGACCATCTTCATCCTATGCCTCCTACGGATTGATAAACCATAGTTCATCCACTTGAGGGAAATTTGCTACTGTCCTACAAACCTCTGCACTTGGAGGCCCAACAATGTCTGCAAGAAGAAGGTTGTGTAGTAGACATCAGCCTCCAGCTGCGAACTGGGGGAAGAGTTTTGGTAGATCTAGGGCTCTCTGGTCAAGGAGGAGAGATGGGATCTGGAGCAAGATGAAAGGAAGGCAATGAAACCTCTACAGCAGGCACCAGCCTTTTTGACAGCCAGGAACGGTTGATGAGGTAGTGTGGGGAAGCGGAGGCACCCACGTCCCATCAATCGCCACGCATCGACCAAGCCCGCAGGCGATTGGGGCCTGTGGCGCTCCGCACTTGCCCTTTGGCTTTGCCTTGAAGCCAAGTTCGAGTGCGCCTTGGGCTCGGGGGCTACTGTCGGCATCCTGGGAACGGGGGTACCTAGATTGGCTTGCCTTCGGCCCACGGCGTGGCTCCATCGGCTGTCCAGTACGGCCCGGTATCAGCAACGACAACCCAAGACCCTCGCGAGGGGCCAAGACTTCCTAGGGGGCGGCCTCACTAGGCTGGCTGCCGAGGAGCGGAGATATCAATGCAAGGTGCACCTCGCGAGGTTCACATGACGTGAGCCATGACGACCATGGCCAGGCGGGTGCCAGCGGGCGCAATGTACCAGTTCCCTCTTTCGTGCCAAGGAGGCAATCGCAGGCGCAGAGTCCCGCGGAATCAAGCAAAGGTTTCCATATTGGTGCAACGAGACCAAGACCGCCACGACGATAGGATGGAGGTCATTGTGGAGCCCACTGCAGCGTCACCACCAGAGCCTTTGTAGGAGAAGACTAATTTTGTCAGGATAACTTGTACTAGTTGTCTCCCTTTGAATTTGGCTGTTGTGGGATCCTCCCCGCCTCATTTTGGAAGAGGACAAAGGCCATTATAAATAGGACTTAGCCACCCCCATATAGGGGACAGATCATTCAGACCATCCTCACACCCACTAGCTCATCGAGCTCAAGAACACCTCACCTCCTGAGGCCATTCATCCACTGTACTAGTTCATCCTCAGCCCCTCGAGGCAACCCTCCACAAAGCTGGAGTAGGGTATTACACTGCAAGGTGGCCCGAACCAGGATAAACTATGACGTGTCTCTTGTCCCTTGGGTTCGTCGAGCTAGGTTGTGGAATCGTTGGGCCGACAGTTTGGGAAGAGGGAGTTCTTCATACACACCCCAGTGTTCAAACCTCTCAAGGGTCTGCAGAACCTTGAATCCGACACTCACTGGCAAGTTTGAAATCATAATTGAGTTATTTAATGGCCCAATATGCCTTATGTTCTAGCTCAAGAGGCAAGTGACACGCTTTTCCATAAACCATTTTATACGGAGACATACCATAGGGTTCTTATAAGCAGTTCTATAAGCCCATAATGCATCATCAAGTTTCTTAGACCAATTATTTCTAGATATATTAACAGTCTTTTGCAAAATTAATTTAATATCTCTATTTCTCAATTCTAATTCACCACTAGACCGAGGATGATATGGAGATGCAATTCTATGATTAACATCATACTTAGCAAGCATTTTACGGAAGG
Organism: Triticum aestivum; assembly: GCF_018294505.1. Classification (NCBI taxonomy): domain Eukaryota; kingdom Viridiplantae; phylum Streptophyta; class Magnoliopsida; order Poales; family Poaceae; genus Triticum; species Triticum aestivum. Next base: position 317,180,015 of record NC_057812.1, read on the forward strand.
AACCATGAATAAAATATGAACCACCATCAGTCATTAAATATCTAGGGACTCCAAACCTAGGAAAAATAACTTCTTTAAGCATCGAAGTGTAATGATCGACACTACTAGATGGAATAGCTTCTGCCCACTTAGTAACGTAATCAACAACAACTGTAATACGTGTATACCCATTAGAGGAAGGAAAAGGTCCCATATAATCAAAGCCCCAAACATCAAATGGTTCAATAACAAGTGAATAGTTCATAGGCATTTCCTGACGTCCACTAATGTTACCAATTATTTGACATTGATCACAAGACAAGACAAACTTACAAGAATCATTAAAGAGAGTAGGCCAATAGAAATCGGATTGTAATACCTTATGTGTAGTTCTATCTCCAGCGTGCTGTCCTCCGTAAGACTCGGAGTGGAACTTGCGTAGGATCTATTCCTGTTCATGCTCAGGTACACAATGTCTAATAACACCATATACTCCTTCTTTATAAAGGTGTGGGTCATCCCAAAAGTAATGAATCATAGAAAACCTTTTTCGTTTGCTGGTATGTGAAACTAGGTGGTATAAATTTAGCAACAATACAGGTAGCTTAATAAGCATGCCATGGAGTATTATGAAATGCGTTTATTACATTTAATTTTTCATCAGGAAAGCTACCGTCAATAGGTAGTGGGTCATCCAGAACATTTTCTAACCTAGACAAGTTGTCTGCAATGGGGTTCTCAGCCCCCTTTCTATCAGTAATAATACGAAAATCAAATTCTTGCAGCAAGAGAACCCATCTAATAAGTCTAGGCTTAGCATCTTTCTTTTCCATAAGATATTTAATAGCAGCATGATCAGGGTGAACAATTACTTTGGAATCAACAATATAAGGTCTGAACTTATCACATGCAAATACAACTACTAAAAATTCTTTTTTGGTGGGAGCATAATTTCTCTGGGCACTATCTAGAGTTTTACTAGCATACTAGATAACATTTACTTTCTTATCAACTCTTTCTCCTAGAATAGCACCAACAGCATAATCACTAGCATCATACATAATTTCAAAGGGTAAGTTCTAATCAGGTGGCTGAACAATAGGTGCAGAAATCAAGGATTTCTTAAGTATTTCAAATGCTTCTACACAATCATCATAAAAAACAAAGGGAACAACTTTTTGTAAGAGATTAGTGAGAGGCCTAGAAATTTTATACAAGTCTTTAATAAACCTCCTATAGAGATCAGCATGACCAAGGAAACTTCTTATACCTTTGATATCTTAGGACACGACATCTTTTCAATAGCATGTACTTTAGCTTTATCAACTTCAATACCTCTTTCAGAAACTTTATGACCCAAGACAATACCTTCATTAACCATAAAGTGGCACTTTTCCCAATTCAAGACAAGATTAGTTTCTTCACATCTCTAGAAAACTAGGTCAAGGTTGCTTACACAATCATCAAAACAAGTTCCGTAAACTAATAAATCATCCGTGAAGACATGAACAATCTTTTCACAGAAATCAGAGAATATAGCAGTCATACATCTTTGAAAGTTAGCAGGTGCATTGCATAAACCAAAAGGAATACGTCTATAAGCAAAAGTACCAAAAGGGCTATTAGAGGTAGCATAATTTCTGGTTTTCTCTTGATCCTCTTTTGAGACAAGTATTTGAGAGAAACCAGAATAACCATCTAGAAAGCAAAAATGTGTATGTTTGGATAATCTTTCTAGCATTTGATCAATAAAAGGTAAAGGGTAAGGATATTTTCTAGTAGCTTTATTTAATTTGCGGAAATCAATTACCATTCTATAACCTGTAACAATTCTTTGAGGAATCAATTCATTCTTATCATTAGTAACAACAATAATACCTCCCTTCTTAGGGACACAATGAACATGATTTACCCATTGACTATCAACAATAGGATAAATTATACCTGCCTCCTGAAGCTTTAGTATTTCATTTATTACCACTGCTTTCATCTTAGGATTTAACCGTCGTTGATGATCAACAACCGGTTTATTATCTTTCTCCAATTTAATTTTGTGCTGACATAGAGTGGGACTAATGCCTTAAGATCATCAAGAGTATATCCAGTAGCGGCATGGTGCTTCTTCAGAGTTTCCAAGAATTTCTTTTCTTCATGCTCTGAAAGGTTAGCACTAATAATAACAGGATATATCTTCTTTTCATCAAGATAAGCATATTTTATAGTATCAGGTAATTGTTTAAGCTCAAACACGGGATCACCCTTAGGTGGAGGAGGATCCCCAAGGATTTGAACTGGCAAATTGTGTTTCAAAATAGTTCCTTGATTAAAGAATACTTCATCTATTTCCCTTCTTTCATTCATAAACATACCATTTTCATGGTCTAGCAAATATTGTTCTAAGGGGTCGGCAGGAGGCACGTCAATAGAAGCAAGACCAATAATTTCATCCTTGCTAGGCAATTATTTATCATGGGGTTGTCTATGAAAGTTAGAGAAATTAGAATCATGAGACATATCCCCTAAACCAATAATAATTTTATCTTTCTCATAGTCTATCTTAGCATTAACAGTATTCAAGAAAGGTCTACCAAATATAATGGGACAAAAATTATCTCATGGGGAACCAAGAACAAGAAAATCAGTGGGATATTTTATCTTCCCACACAAGACTTCAACATCTCAAGCTTAATAGTAACATCAATTTCTTCTATCTCAGCAGGTGCAATATCATTCATAATTTCTTTATATAAGCTATCATAAATTGCACTCACACTAGCACCCACATCACATAAGCCATGATAACAATGATCTCCTATTTTAACAGAAACAACAGGCATGGCAACAAGATGTCTATGCTTAACTTTAGTATCGGGTATAGCAATCCTAGCAGCTTCATCACAGAAATAAATAACATGCCCATCAATATTATCAACTAAGAGATCTTTAAACATTGTAGTACTAGGTTCAACTTTAATTTGTTCAGAGGGTTTGGGTGTTCTAATATTACTTTCGTTAACCACAGTTGAAGCTTTAGCATGATCCTTTATTCTAATTGGAAAAGGTGGTTTCTCAATGTAAGTAGTAGTAACAATAGGATCAACATAATAAAAAATAGTTTCTCTATCGGTGTCAAAACCGGCGGATCTCGGGTAGGGGGTCCCGAACTCTGCGTCTAAGGCGGATGGTAACAGGAGGCAGGGAACACGATGTTTTACCCAGGTTCGGTCCATCTTGATTTGATCTACCACGAGATCGGAGAGGCTAAACCCTAGAAACTAGCCTATGGTATGATTGTATGTTGTCCTACGGACTAAAACCCTCCGGTTTATATAGACGCCGGAGGGGGCTAGGGTTACACAAGGTCGGTTACAAAGGAGGAGATATACATATCCGTATTGCCTACCTTGCCTTCCACTCAAAGTAGAGTCCTATCCGGACACGGGGCGAAGTCTTCAATCTTGTATCTTCATAGTCCAACAGTCCGGCAAAGGATATAATCCGGCTGTCCGGATACCCCCTAATCCAGGACTCCCTCATTCTCCTTCAACTATAATAGGTTCAACTACATTAAATTCAATGGGAGGATGATATTGAAACCACTTCTCCTTCGGGAGATCTACATGAGTAGCAAAAGATTCATAGAAAGAAGCTACTATCTCAGTGTCAAGTCCATATTTAGTTCTGAAATCACGAAAAGCATGGGTATCCATAAAAGATTTAACACAATCAAACTTAAGGTTTATACCTGACTCTTTACCTTCGTCGAGATCCAAATCTTCAAAGTTGTGTTTAATTCTTTCCAATAAATCCCATTTCAATTCAATGTCCTTCTTCATATAGGAGCCAGTACAAGAAGTATCGAGCATGGATTGATCATTATGAGAAAGCCGAGCATAAAAATTTTGAATAATAATTTCTCTTGAGAGCGCATGATTAGGGCATGAATATAACATTGACTTAAACCTCCCCCAAGCTTGAGCGATACTTTCTCCTTCATGAGGCCAAAAAAATATAATTCCGATCACGATGAACCAGATGCATAGGGTAAAACTTCTGATGAAATTTCAATCTCAATCGATTGTAGTTCCATGATCCAATGTCATCCAATAGCCTATACCATGTCAATGCCTTTACCTTCAAAGATAAAGAGAAGACCTTCTTCTTGACAACATCCTCGGGCATACCTGCAAACTTGAATAATCCACAAACTTCATCCACATAGATTAGGTGCATATCGGGATGTAATGTTTCATCTCCTGCATAAGGATTAGCTAGCAATTTATCTATCATACCCGAAGGAATTTCATAATAAATATTTTCAGTAGGTGAAGTAGGTTGAGGAGCAACTAATTGTGGCTTTGTTCGAGGTGAAGATACCCCTAACAAACCGCTCAAAGGATTATTTTCCATAGTAACAAGTGATAGTAAATTTCAGCACACTATATAAATGTTTCCTTACAAAATTTCACTTACCAAAGGCGCTTCACTCCCCAACAACGGTGCCAGAAAAGAGTCTTGATGACCCACAAGTATAGGGGATCTATCATAGTCCTTTTGATAAGTCAGAGTGTCGAACACAACGAGGAGCAGAAGGAAATGACAAGTGGTTTTCAGCAAGGTATTCTCTGTAAGCACTGAAATTATTGGTAACAGGTAGTTTTGTGATAAGAAAATTCGTAACGGGTAACAAGTAAATAAAGTAAATAAGGTGCAGCAAGGTGGCCCAATCCTTTTTGTAGCAAAGGACAAGCCTGAACGTACTCTTATATAAAGCAAAGCACTCCCGAGGACATATGGGAATTGTTGTCAAGTTAGTTTTCATCATGCTCATACGATTCATGTTCGTTACTTTGATAATTTGACATGTGGGTGGACCGGTGCTTGGGTACTTCTCTTCCTTTGACAAGCCTCCCACTTGAGATTAACCCCTCTCGCAAGCATCCCCAACTACGAAAAGAAGAATTAAGGGAAACCTAACCATAGCATGAAACATATGGATCCAAATCAGCCCCTTACGAAGCAACGCATAAAGTAGGGTTTAAGCTTCTATCACTCTAGCAACCCATCATCTACTTATTACATCCCAATGCCTTCGCCTAGGCCCAAATAATGGTGAAGTGTCATGTAGTCGACGTACACATAATACCACTAGAGGAGAGACAACATACAACTCATCAAAATATCGAATGAATACAAAATTCACATGATTACTTATAACAAGACTTCTCCCATGTCCTCGGGAACAAACATAACTACTCACAAAGAATTTTCATAATCATAATCAGAGGAGTATTAATTATCATTAAGGATCAGAAAATAAAATCTTCCACCGGATAAACCAACTAGCATCAACTATAAGGGGTAATCAACACTACTAGCAACCCACAGGTACCAATCCGAGGTTTTGGTACCAAGATCGAATACAAGAGATGAACTAGGTTTTGAGAGGAGATGGTGCTGGTTAATATGTTGATGGAGATTGACCACCTCTTTATAAGAGGATCGATGGTGATGATGATGGCGATGATTTTCCCCTCCCGGAGGGATGTTTCCCCGGTAGAACAGCTCCGTCAGAGCCCTAGATTGGTTCTGCCCAGGTTCCGCATCGAGATGGCGGAGCTTCGTCCCGAAAGCTTCGTTCTGTTTTTTTCCAGGTTTAAACACACCATATAGCCAAAGATGCGCACTGGAGGCCAGCCAGGGCGCCCATAAGGTCGGGGGCATGCCCAGGGGGTAGGGCACGCCCTCCACCCTTCTAGCTAGCTGGTGGCCCCCCTATGGTACTTACTTCGCCCAATATTTTTTATATATTACAAAAATAAGCTCCGTGAAGTTTCAGGACTTTTGAAGTTGTGCAGAATAGGTCTCTAATATTTTCTCCTTTTCTAGTTCAGAATTCTAGCTGCCGCCATTCTCCCTCTTCATGTAAACCTTATAAAATAAGAGAGAATAGACATAAGTATTGTGATATCATGTGTAATAAAAGCTCATAATATAAGAAATATCGATATAAAAGCATGATGCAAAATGGACGTATCAATAGGAAGTATGTTAGACTTAGATGTGATTTTAATATACTACATGATGCTCTCTTCGTGTTTCGATTGCTATCTTTCATGTGCGCATCATCAAAATTATCGATGGCTAGCTTAATGGCTTTAAAGAAAAGCGCTTGTTAGGAGGCAACCCAATATTTTTCCTTGTTGTTTTTATATAAATAATTCATCTAGACTCTGGTTATATGGACTTTTTTGTTTTAATTAGTGTTCGTGCCAAGTCTGACCTTTGGGATAGCTTACGGTGATAGTTGATTTGATCTTGCTGGAAAACAGAAACTTTTGTGCCCGGGAAGATAATTCTCATTTTTAACAGAAGCATGATAAAATACTGATTCTTTTTGCAGCATATTAAGATACAAATTTCCCACGTTTTCCTAAGTTTTCTGAATTTTTGGAGTTACAGAAGTATTCGAGCATTACAGATTACTACAGACTATTCTGTTTTTGACAAATTCTGTTTTCTATGTGTTGTTTGCTTATTTTGTGAATCTATGGGTAGTATCGGGGGATATGAACCATGGAATAGTTGGAATACAGTAGATATTACACCAATATAAATAAAGAATGAGTTTACAACATTACTGTCGGTGTCAAAACCAGCGGATCTCGGGTAGGGGGTCCCGAACTGTGCGTCTAGGCCGGATGGTAACAGGAGGCAGGGGACACGATGTTTTACCCAGGTTCGGGCCCTCTTGATGGAGGTAAAACCCTACGTCCTGCTTGATTAATATTGATGATATGGGTGTTACAAGAGTAGATCTACCACGAGATCAGAGAGGCTAAACCCTAAAAGCTAGCCTATGGTATGATTGTATGTTGTGATTGTTGTCCTACGAACTAAAACCCTTCGGTTTATATAGACACCGGAGACGGTTAGAGTTACACAAGGTCGGTTACAAAGGAGGAGATATACATATCCATATTGCCTAGCTTGCCTTCCACGCCAAGTAGAGTCCCATCCAGACACGAGACGAAGTCTTCAATCTTGTATCTTCATAGTCTAATAGTCCGGCCAATGGAGATAGTCCGGCTGTCCGGAGACTCCATAATCCAGGCCTCCCTCAGTAGCCCCTGAACCAGGCTTCAATGACGATGAGTCCGGTGCGCAGTATTGTCTTCGGCATTGCAAGGCGGGTTCCTTCTCCGAATACATCATAGAAGAATTGTAATACGAGGATAGTGTCCGACCCTGCAAAATAAGTTCCACATTCCATCGCAGAGAGAATAATATTTTTGTAGATCTAATTTGTTGGCTTGTTTTGGCAGCATGACGTTATGTCATGGCCCGGTGATTATTTGAACCGTTTCTTTTAACAAGCTCCACACATAACGCGAGGCGGTTCCTTGACACGTCTCGCCGAAGCGGAGATCATGTTCCCCTAATTACGGGATTCTCATTAATGCAGTCGTGGGTAACCCAACTGTGTCTAGGACTCCTAGATTATAGGCAAGTCTGAAACGGCTATGGAGAGGACGCTTGATATTCACCCTTTATAAGGGGACAAGGTTTTCGCTTTTTCCCTCTCGTGCTCAATTGAACCCTTCCCCCGCCTCGAGTTCTAACACCCAGAGCCCAGGTTAGGTGCTTCGAACCATCAACCATGTCCGGATCTAGCCTTCAAGGCCGATGGACGCCTTCCTCCGTTATGGAAGAGGACATTAAGAAGTTGAGGGAGGCCAGATACCTGACCGCCGAGGTTTCACATTGGCTACCTGCTCGAGGGTAGATCATCCCTACTCCCGAACCCAACGAGAACGTTGTGTTCGTCTCCCACTTCCTCCGAGGTCTAGGCCTCACTCTGGATCCTTTCGTCAGAGGTTTGATGTTCTATTACGGGCTAGATTTCCATGATCTAGCTCCGGACTCCTTTCTCCACATCTCTACATATATTGTCGTGTGCGAGGCCTTCCTCCGCATCACCCCTCACTTCGTCTTGTGGCTCAAGACATTGGAAGTGAAGCCGAAGATGATCGAGGGGCAACATGCAGCGTGCGGAGGTGCATCAATAGGTAAGATGGCAGGAGCTCCATGGCCGAAAGGTTCCTTCCCAGAGGTGTCCGAATTATGGCAGTGGGAGTGGTTTTACGTCACAGCTCCCAGAAGTGCCAAGTGGGTGGCTGCCCCTGCTTTCCGCTCGGGCCCCCACCACAACTGATGTCATGGATTAGCAGAGGTCTGAGTTGGGGTCCAGCCAAGGACGTGCCTATACTGCAAAGCCGCATCTGAGATCTCTTCGAGGGAGATTTTAATTTGTTTGCGATAATACAAGTCATGCTGGTTCGTCAAGTCCAGCCTTGCAAACGCCGACCCCTTCGCTTGCGGGAGTTCAACCTAGAGGGACCACGTGCCATTCAAAGTTTCCTTGGCCTGACGCACGAGGAGATGTACAAGTCATTCTTCGGACATCAAGTAGAATGTTTGGATATTACCGAGGACGTGGGCCTGAGCAGTAACCGCGCCGCCGAACAAGTAAGAAATCCTCTAGCCGAACACATTGTCTTTTATTCGAAGTTATTTCTGAGAGTTTGCTTTTTGACCAGGATTGGCTAACAAAGGCGAAGATGATTCGGTGTTTGGCCCCCCTCCCTAAGGGTTTGGAAAATCCGGTATTGGAAAAGATGCTCGAGGTCGCACCTTGCCCGGAGCCCTTGAAGGAAGATACCGGGGGGGATAACACGGGTTGACGCGGGCCCCCATCGCTGCCCGTTTCAACCGATGGAACGAGCGTCTCCACGAAGGAGGACGACCGGGGGAGGAAAAGGACTGCTTCCGAGGATCCGGAAGCCGAAGCCTCCAAACGGGAGAAGAAGTCTCCCACAGAGGGTCCTGCCTCAGGGGGTGCTTTTGCCGCACAAAGTCCGCGGGGGGATCAGCCCTCCAACGAGTCGTAAGTGATCCAAAATACTTTAATAGTAAAGGTATGCTATCTTTTTTCTCTAAGGAAATAACCACCGCATATATCTTGCAGTTCGGGCCTTAGCCCCTATCAGATGAGCTCGTCTTCGGGGGATCTTCTTCTAGAGATGATGGAGAGCGAAATGCCTCCCCCCGGACTCCTCCGCTCCAGAAGCGGGAGACTTCGAAGTGTCGTCACGGAGGGCCTCTCCGGATCCGGTGAGGCCAGAAGATAATCCCATAGACCCCCGAAGTCCCCAGTGTTCGGCTCCCGAAGAGAGCAGACAAAAGAGTCCGACACCGTCTGGTGTGCGGTCGGACATTCTGAGGGAGTTGGTGGGGCGAGCGGCCATCTCAGAAGAACACCGTATGCTGATGGATACGGTGATGGAGAGAATCTCTTCCGCCGAAAGCGGATTACATGAAGCCTTTATGAGTATACTGACAGGCTTTGAGGTATGTGAGATAATATGTGATAGTACTGCACATGTTAGGTGTGCCCTGTGTAGATAGTAGCCCCTGAGACTCCGGTTGTCGTTGAGAACGGCGGTGAACAGAGGATCATATTCCCAGGCAATGACTAGACTGCCCCTATGTGCAGGTGGTGGAAGCTCCGGTGGCTAGCCGGACTAGTGAGTTTGCCAAATTAAAACGGCAACTGGATGCGGCAGACGCCGACATCGAGCTTGTTAACAAGAGGCTTGACGAGGCACAGGGTAAGTGTTATTATCTGGTGAACGCCACATAGTAAGAGCAGCATGATGCCAGTATCTTTACTGTGTTGTGACTGCAGATGGAGCTGCCACCCTGGAAACCTTGCGGGCAGAACTTTCCCGAGCCAAGGAACAACCGAGGATTAGTAATGCGGCTACTTTGAAGGCAGCCGAAGAGTTGAAAGCCGAGAAGGCCACACATTGCGAGAGCCAAGAGAAGATGGCCAAGATGGATGTAGAACTAAAAGACACTGCCGACCGTTGCCGGGTCCTTGAAAAAGAAAACCGAGCGAAGGAAACAGACCTTGAGAAGGCCGCGGCGGCGGACAAAGACACCCGTTCTGCTATGAGAGCGAAGAAGGAGGAGCTGCGGGAAGCCGGGGATATTGCGGCTGGAAAACCCTTCATGTTACGGAGCAAGTTCGGAGATCCACGGTATGCCCCTCTGGATCGCCTGTGGAGTTCGGCGGATGCGTATATGGATTTGGCGGCGAGCGCTGCTGATGCGGCCAAGTACTTCCAAGGTCAGACAGATCATGAAGTGGATCAGCTATTCCACGTTCCAGAGCGTCTGCTTTCATTGACTAACCAGCTAGCCAAATGGGCCGAACTGAATAGGTTGTCCGGACTCGCCATGAGGTCTGTTGTGGATCAGCTATGGCCCAAAAAGCCAAAGCCGAACAGCTATTTCAGCTTGGTGCAGCAGTTCCTTGGTGCGGTGCCGCGCATTAATGTGATGAAGAGGTCGGCGTGCATAGAAGGCTCGCGGATGGCCCTTGCCCGTGTTAAAGCATACTGGGTGGAGATGGACGCTACCACTGTTGCGGCGCAGGGTTCGGCCATAGGCCGAGTGGCTGCCGAGCACTATTTCGAGGAGGTTCTCGAGGGTGCTCGTTTAATAGAGGCCTAGTGCTCGAAGAATATTATGTTTGAGTGATATGTATTCTCATTGTAAACACAATGCTTTTATGAAGTTTTTATAAGGCTATGTTTATACTTTTGCCTGAAAGTAGTATGATGCCTCCTGGGCGGCCATTTATGTATACATGTGTATAACTGAAAGATTGCAGCCGTCGGCTTCAACCCCCACGCATATAATGTGGAGGTGCTCACAAAAAACACGTGTTCACACTTAACCCAACGTCTTGGTCCTATTAAGGAGGTGATAGCGTAGCGAGTGAGGCAACCGGGCTATAATGCTTATCACTTTCACATAGCCATAGGAGTTTGACAGTTGGGCTACTAGATAGCCCCTAGTGTCTCCGCACTCTCCCGATCGCGGGGTGCGTACATGCCTTGTCGGAAAACGGCCCTTCGTTAAGGCGGAGGAATTCTAACATTCCGGTAGGTCATCGAGTGGTTAACCAGTCTCACGCTATATCATGACAGTCAGTTTTCGGCTTTCTCTACTGAGGTGCTCGTCCGGTTGAACCAGGGCACAATCGCAGTAGTTCTCCTGGTGCTACCTTAGCCGGTAAAGCGGAACGTAAGGCACCAAAACACAGGAGTCGGGCAAACCCAACATTTGACCAAAGACAATGATTCGGAGCTGATGCATATAAGGCCAAACTCGCGACGCTAAACACTCCCTAAGGTATTCGGTCTTTGTGGTATAAACTGGGCCTAAATAGTGCCCTTCGTAAGGAGCCCCTTGTGTCCAGGTACATGCATTATTGTGACGTGGCCACATGCCAAGACGTCAGCATCCTTCTCAATTGTGCTGAGAATTCGGTGGATATGTATCAACAAGAGACAGTAAAAAAGGTTTACGCAGGGTCTTAATCTAAAAAGAATCCTTGGAGCGGTTCCCTGCTGCACGTCTGCGCCTGTGTCTCCGTTGTGCTGTATCCTGGACGGGTGTAGCACGATGATCATCTGTAAAAGAGAGGAACTTAGGTGAAAAAGTTGTCGTGCGAAAAGATAGTTTTTAAAGAAACCATATATAATTCAAGATGAGTAAAAATTGCCACTTGTCCGCGCGCTTTGAGCCCCTTGTATTTGTAATAGGGGTGTGACCATTGACCCGGTATAAATTACATATAGTGGCGTCGGACTTGACTAACCGTGTCCGAGGTCTTGACGACCTGTTAAATGCTTTAGTTGGTGAGGCCGTTTTTAGTGTGTGGCTGCCAAGGCAGCCGCACTCTCTTCGGCACGCAAAGATCGCTTAATACTTCCTTTTACTGTAATGATGCCACATGGGCCGGGCATCTTGAGTGTGAGGGAAGCGTAGTGCGGTATGGCATTAAAGCGAGCGAAGTTATCAGGGGAGCCGAATATAACTTTTAATAGCAGGGAGCCCGTGCAATGAGCCCCTGGGCCTGGCGTTACTCCTTTAAAGGTAGTATTGCTATGGCAAATTTTTGTTGGGTCTATCCCCATTTCGCGGATTGTATCCTGATATATCAGGTTTAGACTGCTGCCACCGTCCATCAGGACTCGTGTGCAGTGATATCCGTCAATTATTGGGTCTAATACCAGGGCAGCCCATCCTGCATGCCGGATACTTGCTGAGTAATCACGATGGTCGAAAGTGATTGGTTGAGACGACCAGTGGCAGGGCTCCGCGGTGATAGGCCCTTGGGCATATTTTTCTGGGAGTGATGTTTTGTTTCTTCCCTTGATCACGTGTAACACGTTTATTGTTTTGACTTCTGGTGGAAATTTCTTTTGTTCCCCAGTGTCTTGCTTGAGAGGCTCATCCTCGTCTTCGCTTGGTGCATCCTCCCCCTTGTGTACGGCGTTGAGCTTACCGGACTGCTTGAAGACCCAACATTCTCTTTGGGTATGATTAGCAGGTTTACCAGGGGTGCTATGCATGTGACATATTTGGTCCAGAATTTTGTTTAGGCTAGACAGTTCGTCTCTGGCGCCTTTAGAGGGCGGCTTTCGCTGACCTGGCCGAGAGCTTTTGAATCCAGCGTTTACTGCCGTGCTCTTCGTGCTGTCTTCTTTATTCCAGTGTTTGTTATTGCTGTTGCGCCGTGATTTTCCGTTTCCATCTCTAACTTCAGATGTATTGGGGTCGCTGGTGCTGCATCTGGCTAGCCAGCTGTCCTCACCCGCGCAAAAGCTGGTCATGAGGCTTGTTAATGCTGCCATTGTTCTCGGCTTTTGTTGGCCGAGGTGTCTGGCGAGCCATTTGTCACGGACGCTATGCTTAAAAGCTGCCAAGGCTTCGGCGTCCGGACAGTCAACAATTTGGTTCTTTTTAGTAAGAAACCTGTTCCAAAGTTTTCAGGCTGACTCTTCGGGCTGTTGAGTTATATGACTCAAATCGTCCGCGTCCGGAGGTCGGACATAAGTCCCTTGAAAATTTTCCTGAAACGCGTCTTCGAGCTCTTCCCAGCTTCCAATGGAGTTTTCGGGGAGGCTTTTGAGCCAGTGACGAGCTGGCCCTTTGAGCTTGAGGGGTAAGTACTTGATGCCGTGGAGATCATCTCCTCGAGCCATATGGATATGGAGGATATACTCCTCAATCCAGACCACAGGGTCTGTTGTTCCGTCGTATGCCTCTATGTTTACGGGTTTGAATCCCTCTGGAAATTCATGGTCCAGCACCTCATCGATGAAACATAGGGGGTGTGCGGCACCCCTGTATCTGGGTGTACTGCGTTGTTTGGATGTTTGTTGTGTTACATTGTATGCTGGGGCGCGCTTGCGTGGTCCATAGATGGATCTGGTTGCGCCGTCCTTTTGGTGTGAGCCCTCGCGTGGATCGCGTACTGTCTTGTGAGTGGCATTGTTTGCCACTCTATGTTGGCCGTGAGGTTGTCTATCCGGCCAGGTGGTTGGTTTGATTTGTCGTTGTGGGGGGTCTGAGGCTTCCTCATCGAATTCAGGTAGCAACTTCCGCTTTGGGTAGCTCTTGGTGGGGCGATTGTCGCCGTACTTCGCTGCTGTTTTGAGTACTTTACTCCATCTGATTTGGAGTGTGTCCTGCGTAGCCTTGAGCCTTTGCTTCTGCTTTTTCAGACTCCTTGTGGTGGCAACAAGCCTTTGACGGGCATTCTGCTGCTCCGGGTGCCTGTCCGGCGTTATGTCGTCCGGACTATTATCTTTGACAGAATTGGTTTGTTCGGTTTGATTCCCCGGATTGTCGTGGTCCGGCAGTGGTTCGCCCTGCTCCAACGCTGGGTCTGTATGATCGTTATTTCTTCCGAGGCGGGATTTGGGGAACAAGCCTTCGGTGCGTCCTTCCGTTTCTTGTCGTCGTCTTCTTTTGGTGTGTCCACCATGTATATGTCATATGATGAAGTGGACGTCCAGCGCCCTGTGGGCGGTGGTTCCTCTTTGCCTCCCGCATCGTCGTCTATACCGTCGATGTCTTCGGAGTCGAAGTCAAGCATGTCGGTTGAGTCATCGACAGTGGCTATTAAGTGGGTGGTGGGTGGGCGTCGAATTTCTTCGTCGTCCGCATCCCAATCATGTTGGCCATAATCCGGCCAGGGCTCTCCTAACAAAGAGAGAGACCTTAGTGAATTCAGAATGTCGCCGAAGGGCGAGTGCTGAAAGATATCCGTGGCGGTGAATTCCATGATCGGCGCCCAATCGGGTAAGATTGGCAGGGGCGCGGGCGGTTCGGAGTCAGAAAAAGAGTCCGACACCTTGGAGTCACGGGCTACGCAGAGGATTATGCTGGTGTTCGGCTCGATCGCCGTTGAGACTGCAGCCCTTGAGGCTGTGTCTAACCACCTGTCCTCGGTTGGCGCAGTTGGCTCCGAACTAAGGGTCAGAGCTGATGCGGGCGCGACTTCTAGGGTACTATTCGGCAGCAGAGCTAGGTCATACCCATCACGATAGTGCGGCGTGCCCGGCTGTGGCTCGAATCCGTCGAAGAACAAGTCTCCGCAGATGTCGGCCATGTAGTTCAAACTTCCAAATCTGACCTGATGGCCAGGGGTGTAGCTTTCAATCTGCTCCAAATGGCCAAGCGAATTAGCCCGCAGTGCAAAGCCACCGAATTCAAAGATCTGTCCGGGGAGGAAAGTCTCACCCTGGACCGCATCGCTATTGATGATAGTAGGAGCCATCAAGCCTAACGGCGACGTCATAGAGGAACTCTCAATGAAAGCACCAATGTCGGTGTCAAAACTGGCAGATCTCGGGTAGGGGGTCCCGAACTGTGCATCTAGGCCGGATGGTAACAGGAGGCAGGGGACACGATGTTTTACCCATGTTCGGGCCCTCTTGATGGAGGTAAAACCCTACGTCCTGCTTGATTAATATTGATGATACGGGTGTTACAAGAGTAGATCTACCACGAGATCAGTGAGGCTAAACCCTAAAAGGTAGCCTATGGTATGATTTTTTTGTCACACCCTAGCTAGTCATGCATTAGAGTGTTGCATCATGTTTACTCATTCATCAGAAACTTGAAATGGGGATGACAGAACCCCCAGTCCCCTCTGAAACCAACTAGGGCTACTAAAATAATTTTTCAATGAACCTGAAATGCCCTTCTAAAATGCCCATCATTTTTGTCTTGGTTCAGAACCTCTGCCAAAAATGGTGCACATTTTCCTAGGCCATCCTAGGGTTTTTGAATTAAATCATAAATATTTGAATTTGGGCATTTAAAATAATATAAAATATTTAAATGCTCAAATATCTCCAAACTAAAATGTTTCATGTTGGAAATAATCCAACTATGGGCCAGGAATAGTTTGGTGATTTTTGAAGTTGCCTAGGTATTTTATTTAATTCAACAAAGTTGCAGATATATTAAATAAAACAGAAAACAGAAGAAAAAGGGAAAAACTTACCTGGGCTCCTCCCTGTGCGGCCCAGCCAGCTGGCCGGCCCAGCCAGCAACCGACCCAGCCCAGCACTGTAGCCCTCCGTCGTCTTCCTCCCCTCGCCCCGAAGCTGCTGCGTGCTCGCGCGCGCACGGCCGCGCGGCCACCTCCTGCTTGCCGACGACCTCCTGGCCGCGTGGACGACGCCCGCAGCCCGTCCCGATCCCCCCTGCTCTCTCTCACTCTCCCCGGCTCTTTCCTTCCTCTCCCTCGCTCTCTCTCTCTCACGGCCGAACACCACCGTCGCCGCCGTTCGCCACAGCAGCCATCTCCGGCCACCCCTCGCTCCCCCGACTAGCTCAGAAGCTCCGCCACAACTCCCTCTTCCTCCCCACCGCTCCACGGGTCCCCGGAAGCCCTGCATCGCCGCCACGTCGCCGTTCCCCTCTTCGGCTCCGATCATCGTCGCCGTCGAATTCGTCGTCTCCGGCACGTCCCCGAGCCCGCTTCGACGCCCACTGCAACCGCGGTGAGCTACGCCACCGTTTCCCCCTCTTCTCCCCCTCGTTCCCTCACCATAGCCTCCTCCCCACCACGGCCGAACCTCCGCCGTCGCCGAGCTCGCCGTCGACGCAGCTCCGGTGACCATTTGGTCACCCCGGCGAGTCCAACAAGTTCGCAAGACCCCGTAGAGCATTCCTAGCGCCTCGCTTTGCTCGACTTCGAGCTCCAACCCCATTCCCGTGCACGACCGAACCCCGGCGGCCGCAGCCGAGCTCGCCGCCGTCGACTCCGGCCACCCCGACCCAAACGGACTCCGCCAAGAGCTGCGGGTCGTCCTCAGCTCCACTCCGGTGGTCTCCGCGGCCCCTCTGGTGGCCGAAATGGCCAAAACCACTCCCGCCGCCGCGTCGGGCTCGCCGGCGGCTAAACGCCGGCAGCCGACTTTGACTTTGACCACGGGTGGGCCCTGGTTGACTCCCCTGAGTCAATGACAGGTGGGGCCCAGCCCTGTTAATTAAACAGGATTAGTTTTAATTAACTTTTAATTAAATTAATCACCCTGACATGCGGGACCCACTGTCAGGTTTGACCCAGACCTGTTCCGTTGACCTGCTGACGTCACACTGACGTCAGGCTGACGCAGTAATTGATTTTCTGGATTTAAATTAAATCAGGAAATTCCAGAATATTAATTAAACTTCAAAAATTCATAACTTTTATTCTGTAACTCCAAATTGGACAAATTATATATGAAAAATGATCAGAAAAATCCAATCTATCCATCTGTACTATTTTCATGCATGATCAAACAAGTTAAATTGATGTTTTAAGCAGAATAAGGAAAAGCACTTAAAGAGGCCATGTTTGAGTTTGAAATTTGAATCCTTGATTCAAATTTGTTCAAACCCCTCTGGTTTTAGTTGCATTAGCCCAACACACTCATATTGCCATGTTTCATGCATGCATCATATTGTTGCACATTGTTTGGTGATGCTTGTGTATCGATGTCCTTTGCGACAGGTTCTGTCTCCGAGGAGTACCGTGATTACCCTAACGAAGAATCATATCCGAGCATCGAACCATCAGGCAAGCAACCAACCATTTGATCATATCGATACAATCCCATGTTCTCGCTCCTGCTCTCTTTTACTGCATTAAGACAACGCGATTCAAACTGCTGTGTGCTACGGTAGTTGAACCCATTTCCTCTGCATGACCTGTCATTGCCACAGTAACTAGATGAAACCCACTAGCATGTGTAGGAGTTGATTGAGCCATGTGTATGTGTTGTTCCTACCTTGCTATGCCTGCTATGCTTAGAGTCGTGTCAGGTCTGGTTCATCTGGGTGATGGGCTAGAGTGAAATGATTATGTCGGTAATGAGAGTGGTGTGGTGAACACGATTTGGTAAAGGTATCGATGAGAGGCCATGTAGGAGTACATGGTGGGTTGTTTCATTGAAGCCGACCTTAAGCACTGAGATCTGTATGTGTGATTTAAGATACAGCTACTACCATGCATTGGGCCCTGAAATATGACCCCGCTCGACTTCTTATTCACCCTAGCTCTCTGTCCAGGAGTTGCAAGTAGTTTCTGGTGTTTGTAGCCTACTGGAGGCCGTGGACAGCGCTGACCGTAGGGGTGGGCTGTGATGCGGTAGGTACGTGGCCGGGTGTACCGAATACCCGTTAGGTATCTCGGGAACCCTGTTCACATCGTTCGGGGCCGTATGGGAAACCTCGGCCGGACTCCCTGCGGATGGAACCTGAATAGGCGATAAACCTGGACTAGAGGCTTAAGTGTTTAGGTAGGTCGTGGTCTACACCCACGTCGGCTTTCGCTTGAAGTCTGCCGAGCACATGTCGTGTGCAGACGCTAAGTGGTGGAAACATGTATGAAGAAGTACACCCCTGCAGGGTTATCATGATCTATTCGAATAGCCGCGTCCGCGGTAAAGGACTACTTGGTTGCCTATACAGTTCATAGACAAGTAAATGGAAACTACTAAAAGCCTCAAGATAAGTGTGAGTGCCGAGGATGGCTCTTCCGTAGGAAGACGGAGGTGGATCCTCGGTAGTGTATTGAAGTGGTGAGTAGTGGACTCGTGTGCGCAAAACATTTCAAGTTGGTGTATCGTAGGATAGTCTAGCCAAGAGTCAAAGCTAGCTTGCTGCAATAACTCCACCAACCCTTCTTGATACTATGCATGTATGTAGGATCTGATGTAAGTCTTGCTGAGTACCTTTGTACTCATGTTGCTATAATCTACATTTTTACAGAAGACGCTGCAACCCCTTCTGATGGGTTCTATGTAGACGTTGACATCAACGAGTAGGCTAAAGACCCAGGTGGTGACCCTGAGCTTGTGATGGACCACGTAGTATAGTTAGGCTTCCAAGCCTCTTTTATTTTACTAGTTGTCTGTACCCAGACAATGTACTTCCGCTGCTGGCTTGTATGATTGTATGACTTGTATGTTGGGTCGTGAGACCCGTACCTTTGTGAATGTTATGTATGGCTCCCTGAGCCTTAAATAAAGTACTTGTGTCATAGAGTCATGTTGTGATGCTTCGTTGTATTTGCACATATCGAGCATATTGTGTGTATGATTGAAATGCTTGGTATGTGTGGGATCTGACTATCTAGTTGTTTATCTTTAGTAGCCTCTCTTACCGGGAAATGTCTCCTAGTGTTACCGCTGAGCCATGGTAGCTTGCTACTGCTCTGGAACACTTAGGCTGGCCGGCATGTGTCCTTCTTCGTTCCTGTGTCTGTCCCTTCGGGGAAATGTCACGCTTTGAGTACCGGAGTCCTGTTAGCCCGCTACAGCCCGGTTTACCGGAGTCCTGCTAGCCCAGTGCTACAGCCCGGACCCACTTGCTGATGACCGACACGTTCGAAGCTGGGTCATGGATGCCTGTCCCTGTAAGTCTGTGCCACTTTGGGTTTACGACTAGTCATGTCAGCCCGGGCTCTTTATCATATGGATGCTAGCGACACTATCATATACGTGAGCCAAAAGGCGCAAACGGTCCCGGGAAAAGGGTAAGACGACACCCGTGGGAATACCGTGCGTGAGGCCGCAAAGTGATATGATGTGTTACCAGCTAGATCGATGTGACATCGAGTCGGGGTCCTGACAGCGTTGGCATCAGAGCCGGACTGCCTGTAGGTTCTCCAAGCCAAACTGGTCGATGTTGAGTCTAGAAATTCTTTAGTTATATGTAGGGGAATTGTTTGTGGGTTGGAACGTAAGGCTCTTTTTACTTCTTATACCTTATGATATTCTGATCTGAGTCAGTCCATTCTTCCACCGGGGTTAAGGAATTAGGATCTATTCTCTCTATCAGGATCACGTGTTACTAATCAGTAGTACCTTATAAGTTTGATGGATACAAGCCTAGTTCAGTTCTACTACCACATTATGTTGCCAGAATGGTTTCAGAACTTTGATATGATGATGTTGAGTGTGTACGAAATCCTTTGTCAAATGTCTCAAAATCCTTTTTGAGCATTTACAGCTGTTATGCTGCCGAAATTTTGCTAGAAATTCTAATGCCTTTGCATTATGATTATGCTTTCAGATGGCCACTCGCGACCTTAATCAAGTGGTTCGCCTGACTCGATGCCTAGATGTACCCGGCCATACTGCCAAGTTGGTCAGGGTAATGACTGAGGCTGGATACCGCTGGTATCCTGAGTACACGGTCGAAGAGCAATTTCGGGACTTCAATCAAAGCCAGTATCTCTGCACTGTCAGGATATTTCCATCTTATCCTGGATCCACCGTGCCTCTTCACTGCTCCTATGGACTCGGGGTTACTATTGAGATGGCTGTGCAGGACGCCGCCTACTCTATGATGACCATCATGCGAGTCAGATCTGGTTTATTTCGGGACTCTGATTTCCGGTATATGCCAGGATCACTTCCGGGAGCACAAGGATATCTCCAGGCTATCTATGCTGACTCCACTCAGGAGGATTCACGGACTCGCACCACTGCTGAGATGCTCGAGGATAAGGACCGTGAAAATCGGGCCTTGAGGTTAGAGCTCTTCAATACCCGTGCTGACCACTGGGCCACTTTGACTCGGTTCGCACCGGCGGTACAAGCTGGATTCTCAGATATGCGCGATCTCTATCCTGTGAGATCTGCTCTGCCAGACGTGATGGTTTGGCGTGATGTAGGAGGCATCACCCCACCTCGCGGTCCCCGCAGGCCACCGTCTGTTGGTCCAAGGCCTCATCCTAGCCCCTATGGTCCACAAGCTCCGCGAGACCGTCTGTTTCCGGATGATCATGTTGAGCTTCCAGGCTATGGAGGTGACTTCTACGAGGACTACTACGGATCGGTCTGAGTAGTGGTAGTATCACTAGTTCGCACTAGCCGTGTCGTCTATCGTCCTGCGTGACTCGTGGGATATGACCTAGTTGTACTCTTTCCGGAGGTGTAGAAAAATAATGTATAGGAGCTTGGAATGCCTCCGATGAGATGTAATCCTTTTTCTCACCGTAATAGTACTTTGTTTGGTCTTGTACTAAACCTTGTATGGTGTGTATGACGATGGAATAAAAGAAGCAGTTTCTGTATCTACCATGTCATACGGATGATCATCTTGCATTCCGAGTTATTCCTTACATTATGTATCCTATGTCGGAATTTTATCATTCTGACTAAATCATTGTCTTGTTTACCTAGGATGGTCAACACGCGCGCTAACCCTGCTTCCCAAGAGCAGGCCGAAGGCAGTGAGGGCAGGAATGAAAATCTGCCTCATCCTCCTTCACTAGCCGAGGTTATGATGGAAGCTGAGAGAAACAAGCGGGAGACAAACCGTTTGTTGGAGCGTATTGAACAGAACACAGCACACCATCAGAGGGCTAACGTGGTGTCACTCAGTGATTTTATCAAACTGCATCCACCCACGTTCCACCACTCCGTTGAGCCTCTCGACGCCGATGACTGGCTTCGCAGTATCTCTCACAAGCTGCGTTCCGCGCTGGTAGCGGAGGCCGACAAGGTCACCTTTGCCGCATATCATCTTGAAGGCCCCGCCAGTCTATGGTGGGAGAATTATGGAGCTATGCGCCCAGCGGGCCATGTCACTACTTGGGCTGAGTTCAGCGAGGCTTTCCGTGAACATCACATTCCGGAGGGTCTCATGGACCGTAAACGTGAAGAATTTTGCAATTTCACCCAAGGCCGACTCTCTGTGGATGTCTATAGCAGGGAGTTTGGTAATCTCGCGCGATATGCAACTGAGGAAGTGTCTACTGACGCCAAGAAGCAAGCAAGGTTCCGTAAGGGCCTTAGTCCTGAGCTTCGCCGCGACCTCCGTCTGCATGAGTGCACATCTTTTTCGAAACTTGTCAACAAAGCCATCAGTGCTGAAACTGGTCAGACTGACTATGACGCAACACGCAAGCATGGACGTGACATGGGTTCCTCATCCGGTGCTGGTCCTCAGAAGCGCCGCGTGTGGGTGCCCAACACCGCTCTGCCACCCAGATTCACACCGAGGCAATCTTTCCAGGCGCCTCGCCCTGTTCAACAGTCTGCACCGGCCAAGCCCTATGGGGGTCCAACCAATAATGCTCCTCCACGTACCAGTTCCGTGACTTGTTTCAAATGTGGAGAATCTGGTCACTATATGCGTGAGTGTCCCCAGACCAACCCCAATCAATCTGCTAAAGCTGTTGGCCGTGGCAAGCCGACAGGGAAGGTGTTTCATGCTAAACCGGTCACCGCTTCACGTGGCCATGTCAATTGTATCTCTGCCGAAGAAGCTCAAGAGGACCCCAACGTCGTTCTCGGTACGCTTCTTGTTAACTGCCACCCGGCATCTGTTCTTTTCGATACAGGAGCCTCTCATTCTTTTATATCTGAAAATTATGCTCGTTTGCATAACGTTGCATTCTGTGACTTGCCATCCACTATGGAAATCTCTACCCCTGGGTCTAGATGGCAGACCTCTAGGGTAAGTTATGGAAATGAGATCCAAGTCGACAGACTTGTTTTCCTTGCATCTTTGATAGCCCTTAAATCTTCGGATGTTAATATCATTTTGGGTATGGACTGGATGTCAGCTCATCAAGCCAAAATTGATTGCTTCTCTAGGACTGTTCAACTCACCCATCCTTCGGGGAAGATAGTTAATGTCTTGACCCGAATAGCCAAGCGACAATTATATTCTCTTAACGCCAGCCCTTTGCCAGACCTTGAGGACGTTCCGGTAGTCCGTGACTTTCCGGATGTCTTTCCAGAGGAATTGCCAGGTGTTCCACCTGACAGGGATGTTGAGTTTGTAATAGACCTCATTCCAGGAACCGTTCCGATTGCTAGAAGACCCTATAAGATGGCACCCCTAGAACTAGCCGAGCTTAAGAAACAACTCGATGAGTCCTTGAAAAAGGGTTTCATCCGACCTAGTTCATCTCCGTGGGCTTGCCCCGTCCTATTCGTCAAGAAGAAGGATGGTACGGACCGGATGGTTGTAGATTACCGACCTGTCAATTTGGTCACAATCAAGAACAAATATCCACTTCCCAGGATCAACGATCTGTATGATCAGCTCGCTGGATCCTCAGTCTTCTCCAAGATGGATTTGAGGTTGGGCTACCATCAAATCAAAATCAGAAACGGGGACATTCCTAAAACGGCCTTTGTTACTCGTTATGGCCAATACGAGTACACCGTCATGTCCTTCGGTTTAACCAACGCTCCAGCCACCTTTTCTCGGTTAATGAACTCAATCTTCATGGAGTATTTGGATAAGTTCGTCGTAGTTTATCTCGATGATATACTCATCTACTCCAAGAACGAGGAAGAACATGCCGAACATCTAAGGCTAGTGTTGCAGAAACTTCGAGAGCATCGCCTTTATGCCAAATTTTCTAAATGTGAATTCTGGTTGCCAGAAGTGACCTATCTGGGTCATGTAATATCTGGTAAAGGTATTGCTGTTAACCCTGAGCGAGTTCAAGCCGTCCTTAATTGGACTCCACCTGAATCGGTCAAGCAAGTTCGGAGTTTTCTAGGCTTAGCGAGCTATTGCCGTCGCTTTGTCGAGAACTTCTCCAAAGTTGCCAAACCTCTAACCGAACTCCTCAAGAAAGATAAGAAGTTCGAATGGACTCCACAATGTGAGCACAGCTTTCAGGAACTGAAAAGACGCCTGACCTCTGCTCCCGTACTGGTACCGCCAGACTTCTCCAAGGACTTTGTTATCTACTGCGACGCCTCGCGACAAGGACTAGGTTGCATTCTCATGCAAGATCGACATGTAATTGCTTACGCTTCACGGCAATTGCACCCACATGAGGAGAATTATCCTACTCATGATCTAGAGCTTGCAGCCGTAGTCTATGCACTTAAGACCTGGCGACATTACCTCCTCGGTAATCGTTGCGAAATATTCACTGATCACCAAAGCCTGAAGTACATTTTCACCCAACCGGATCTGAATCTCAGGCAAAGACGTTGGGTTGAATTGATTACAGACTTCGATTTAGGAATAACCTACACCCCAGGGAAAGCCAACGTCATGGCTGATGCGCTAAGTCGTAAATCTTATTGTAACAACCTGATGTTACAACAAAGTCAACCGCTTCTCCATGAGGAATTTCGGAAGCTTAACCTTCACATTGTTCCTCAAGGTTTTCTTTCCACCTTGGTAGCAAAACCTACTCTTACGGATCAAATCATCGCTGCCCAAAAGCGAGATAAGGGAATATCTAAAATCAAAGAGAACATTGCTAGCGGAGGTGCTAGTTGTTTCTCCACAAATGATCATGGTGTTGTGTACTTTGAGAACCGTCTAGTAGTTCCCAAAAACCAGCATCTACGGCAGCTGATCCTTAAGGAGGCTCATGAATCTCCTCTCACCATTCATCCCGGTAGTACTAAGATGTATCAGGACCTACGCCAGAGGTTCTGGTGGACTAGGATGAAAAGAGAAATTGCTCAGTATATTGCTAATTGCGACGTCTGTCGTCGTGTAAAAGCAGAGCATCAACGGCCTGCTGGCACCCTTCAACCCTTAGCTATTCCTGAATGGAAATGGGATAAAATTAGTATGGATTTTATTACCGGTTTTCCCAGGACCAAGAGAGGGAATAATGCTATTTTCGTCGTGGTCGATCGTCTTTCCAAAGTAGCTCATTTCTTACCTGTTCGTGAGAGTATAACCGCTAGTCAGCTGGCAGATCTGTACATCTCCCGAATAGTGTCTCTCCATGGTGTTCCTTTGGAAATTAACTCGGATCGAGGAAGTCTTTTCACCTCTCGATTTTGGGAAAGTTTCCAAAATGCTATGGGAACCCGTCTCTCCTTTAGCACCGCTTTCCACCCTCAGTCGAGTGGTCAAGTGGAACGCGTCAATCAGATTCTAGAAGACATGCTCCGAGCCTCTGTTATCTCCTTCGGAATGGACTGGGAGAAGTGTCTTCCATTTGCCGAATTCGCTTACAACAACAGCTATCAATCTAGCTTGGGTAAAGCCCCTTTTGAAGTTCTCTATGGACGACGATGTCGAACACCCCTTAACTGGTCAGAGACCGGGGAAAGACAATTCTTTGGCCCGGACATGATTCAGGAAGCAGAAGATCAAGTTCGTATCGTTCGTGAAAAGTTGAAAACAGCCCAATCTCGCCAAAAGAGTCAATATGACCGAAAACATAGGGCTATGACTTTCGAGGTTGACGAGAAGGCTTATCTTCGGGTCACCCCTCTGAAGGGAACCCATCGTTTCGGTATCAAAGGCAAATTGGCTCCTCGTTACATTGGACCTTTTCGCATTCTTGCCAAACGAGGAGAAGTTGCCTACCAGTTGGAACTACCTCCGCATCTCTCCAGAGTTCACGATGTCTTCCACGTTTCTCAACTCAGGCGTTGCTTCTCGGATCCTATCCGTGAAGTGGACCACGAAACGCTTGATCTCCAAGATGATCTTACATATCGAGAGTACCCCATTCGTATCCTCGATCAAGCCGAACGTACCACGCGACGTCATAATATCAAGTTTCTCAAGGTTCAATGGTCGCATCATTCTGAGGATGAAGCAACTTGGGAAAGGGAGGATCGTCTTCGACTCGAGTATCCCGCCTTCTTCCCGGAGGAACCCAAATCTCGGGACGAGATTCTTTTGAGTGGGGGTGAGTTGTCACACCCTAGCTAGTCATGCATTAGAGTGTTGCATCATGTTTACTCATTCATCAGAAACTTGAAATGGGGATGACAGAACCCCCAGTCCCCTCTGAAACCAACTAGGGCTACTAAAATAATTTTTCAATGAACCTGAAATGCCCTTCTAAAATGCCCATCATTTTTGTCTTGGTTCAGAACCTCTGCCAAAAATGGTGCACATTTTCCTAGGCCATCCTAGGGTTTTTGAATTAAATCATAAATATTTGAATTTGGGCATTTAAAATAATATAAAATATTTAAATGCTCAAATATCTCCAAACTAAAATGTTTCATGTTGGAAATAATCCAACTATGGGCCAGGAATAGTTTGGTGATTTTTGAAGTTGCCTAGGTATTTTATTTAATTCAACAAAGTTGCAGATATATTAAATAAAACAGAAAACAGAAGAAAAAGGGAAAAACTTACCTGGGCTCCTCCCTGTGCGGCCCAGCCAGCTGGCCGGCCCAGCCAGCAACCGACCCAGCCCAGCACTGTAGCCCTCCGTCGTCTTCCTCCCCTCGCCCCGAAGCTGCTGCGTGCTCGCGCGCGCACGGCCGCGCGGCCACCTCCTGCTTGCCGACGACCTCCTGGCCGCGTGGACGACGCCCGCAGCCCGTCCCGATCCCCCCTGCTCTCTCTCACTCTCCCCGGCTCTTTCCTTCCTCTCCCTCGCTCTCTCTCTCTCACGGCCGAACACCACCGTCGCCGCCGTTCGCCACAGCAGCCATCTCCGGCCACCCCTCGCTCCCCCGACTAGCTCAGAAGCTCCGCCACAACTCCCTCTTCCTCCCCACCGCTCCACGGGTCCCCGGAAGCCCTGCATCGCCGCCACGTCGCCGTTCCCCTCTTCGGCTCCGATCATCGTCGCCGTCGAATTCGTCGTCTCCGGCACGTCCCCGAGCCCGCTTCGACGCCCACTGCAACCGCGGTGAGCTACGCCACCGTTTCCCCCTCTTCTCCCCCTCGTTCCCTCACCATAGCCTCCTCCCCACCACGGCCGAACCTCCGCCGTCGCCGAGCTCGCCGTCGACGCAGCTCCGGTGACCATTTGGTCACCCCGGCGAGTCCAACAAGTTCGCAAGACCCCGTAGAGCATTCCTAGCGCCTCGCTTTGCTCGACTTCGAGCTCCAACCCCATTCCCGTGCACGACCGAACCCCGGCGGCCGCAGCCGAGCTCGCCGCCGTCGACTCCGGCCACCCCGACCCAAACGGACTCCGCCAAGAGCTGCGGGTCGTCCTCAGCTCCACTCCGGTGGTCTCCGCGGCCCCTCTGGTGGCCGAAATGGCCAAAACCACTCCCGCCGCCGCGTCGGGCTCGCCGGCGGCTAAACGCCGGCAGCCGACTTTGACTTTGACCACGGGTGGGC
This sequence comes from Triticum aestivum, assembly GCF_018294505.1. NCBI lineage: Eukaryota > Viridiplantae > Streptophyta > Magnoliopsida > Poales > Poaceae > Triticum > Triticum aestivum. The sequence goes on from NC_057812.1 coordinate 317,206,457, forward strand.
CCTGGTTGACTCCCCTGAGTCAATGACAGGTGGGGCCCAGCCCTGTTAATTAAACAGGATTAGTTTTAATTAACTTTTAATTAAATTAATCACCCTGACATGCGGGACCCACTGTCAGGTTTGACCCAGACCTGTTCCGTTGACCTGCTGACGTCACACTGACGTCAGGCTGACGCAGTAATTGATTTTCTGGATTTAAATTAAATCAGGAAATTCCAGAATATTAATTAAACTTCAAAAATTCATAACTTTTATTCTGTAACTCCAAATTGGACAAATTATATATGAAAAATGATCAGAAAAATCCAATCTATCCATCTGTACTATTTTCATGCATGATCAAACAAGTTAAATTGATGTTTTAAGCAGAATAAGGAAAAGCACTTAAAGAGGCCATGTTTGAGTTTGAAATTTGAATCCTTGATTCAAATTTGTTCAAACCCCTCTGGTTTTAGTTGCATTAGCCCAACACACTCATATTGCCATGTTTCATGCATGCATCATATTGTTGCACATTGTTTGGTGATGCTTGTGTATCGATGTCCTTTGCGACAGGTTCTGTCTCCGAGGAGTACCGTGATTACCCTAACGAAGAATCATATCCGAGCATCGAACCATCAGGCAAGCAACCAACCATTTGATCATATCGATACAATCCCATGTTCTCGCTCCTGCTCTCTTTTACTGCATTAAGACAACGCGATTCAAACTGCTGTGTGCTACGGTAGTTGAACCCATTTCCTCTGCATGACCTGTCATTGCCACAGTAACTAGATGAAACCCACTAGCATGTGTAGGAGTTGATTGAGCCATGTGTATGTGTTGTTCCTACCTTGCTATGCCTGCTATGCTTAGAGTCGTGTCAGGTCTGGTTCATCTGGGTGATGGGCTAGAGTGAAATGATTATGTCGGTAATGAGAGTGGTGTGGTGAACACGATTTGGTAAAGGTATCGATGAGAGGCCATGTAGGAGTACATGGTGGGTTGTTTCATTGAAGCCGACCTTAAGCACTGAGATCTGTATGTGTGATTTAAGATACAGCTACTACCATGCATTGGGCCCTGAAATATGACCCCGCTCGACTTCTTATTCACCCTAGCTCTCTGTCCAGGAGTTGCAAGTAGTTTCTGGTGTTTGTAGCCTACTGGAGGCCGTGGACAGCGCTGACCGTAGGGGTGGGCTGTGATGCGGTAGGTACGTGGCCGGGTGTACCGAATACCCGTTAGGTATCTCGGGAACCCTGTTCACATCGTTCGGGGCCGTATGGGAAACCTCGGCCGGACTCCCTGCGGATGGAACCTGAATAGGCGATAAACCTGGACTAGAGGCTTAAGTGTTTAGGTAGGTCGTGGTCTACACCCACGTCGGCTTTCGCTTGAAGTCTGCCGAGCACATGTCGTGTGCAGACGCTAAGTGGTGGAAACATGTATGAAGAAGTACACCCCTGCAGGGTTATCATGATCTATTCGAATAGCCGCGTCCGCGGTAAAGGACTACTTGGTTGCCTATACAGTTCATAGACAAGTAAATGGAAACTACTAAAAGCCTCAAGATAAGTGTGAGTGCCGAGGATGGCTCTTCCGTAGGAAGACGGAGGTGGATCCTCGGTAGTGTATTGAAGTGGTGAGTAGTGGACTCGTGTGCGCAAAACATTTCAAGTTGGTGTATCGTAGGATAGTCTAGCCAAGAGTCAAAGCTAGCTTGCTGCAATAACTCCACCAACCCTTCTTGATACTATGCATGTATGTAGGATCTGATGTAAGTCTTGCTGAGTACCTTTGTACTCATGTTGCTATAATCTACATTTTTACAGAAGACGCTGCAACCCCTTCTGATGGGTTCTATGTAGACGTTGACATCAACGAGTAGGCTAAAGACCCAGGTGGTGACCCTGAGCTTGTGATGGACCACGTAGTATAGTTAGGCTTCCAAGCCTCTTTTATTTTACTAGTTGTCTGTACCCAGACAATGTACTTCCGCTGCTGGCTTGTATGATTGTATGACTTGTATGTTGGGTCGTGAGACCCGTACCTTTGTGAATGTTATGTATGGCTCCCTGAGCCTTAAATAAAGTACTTGTGTCATAGAGTCATGTTGTGATGCTTCGTTGTATTTGCACATATCGAGCATATTGTGTGTATGATTGAAATGCTTGGTATGTGTGGGATCTGACTATCTAGTTGTTTATCTTTAGTAGCCTCTCTTACCGGGAAATGTCTCCTAGTGTTACCGCTGAGCCATGGTAGCTTGCTACTGCTCTGGAACACTTAGGCTGGCCGGCATGTGTCCTTCTTCGTTCCTGTGTCTGTCCCTTCGGGGAAATGTCACGCTTTGAGTACCGGAGTCCTGTTAGCCCGCTACAGCCCGGTTTACCGGAGTCCTGCTAGCCCAGTGCTACAGCCCGGACCCACTTGCTGATGACCGACACGTTCGAAGCTGGGTCATGGATGCCTGTCCCTGTAAGTCTGTGCCACTTTGGGTTTACGACTAGTCATGTCAGCCCGGGCTCTTTATCATATGGATGCTAGCGACACTATCATATACGTGAGCCAAAAGGCGCAAACGGTCCCGGGAAAAGGGTAAGACGACACCCGTGGGAATACCGTGCGTGAGGCCGCAAAGTGATATGATGTGTTACCAGCTAGATCGATGTGACATCGAGTCGGGGTCCTGACATTTTTGTTGTGATTGTTGTCCTACGGACTAAAACCCTTCGGTTTATATAGACACCGGAGAGGGTTAGGGTTACACAAGGTCGGTTACAAAGGAGGAGATATCCATATCCGTATTGCCTAGCTTGCCTTCCATGCCAAGTAGAGTCCCATCCGGACACGAGACGAAGTCTTCAATCTTGTATCTTCATAGTCTAACAGTCCGGCCAATGGAGATAGTCCGGCTGTCCGGAGACCCCCTAATCTAGGACTCCCTCAATTACCAAAAGTGGTGATTTATTTTCTTATACTAACGGAGCTTATGAGATTTTCTGTTGAGTTTTGTATTGTGAAGTTTTCAAGTTTTGGGTAGGGATTTGATGAACTATGGAATAAGGAGTGGCAAGAGGCTAAGCTTGGGGATGCCCAAGGCACCCCAAGGTAATATTCAAGGACAACCAAGAGCCTAAGCTTGGAGATGCCACGGAAGGCATCCCCTCTTTCGTCTTCATCTATCAGTAACTTTACTTGAGGCTATATTTTTATTCACCACATGATATGTGTTTTGCTTGGAGCGTCGTGTATGATATTAGTCTTTACTTTTTAGTTTGCCACAATCATCCTTGTTGTACACACCTTTTGAGAGGGACACGCATGAATCGTGATTTATTAGAATACTCTATGTGCTTCACTTATATCTTTTGAGCTACGCAATTTTGCTCTAGTGCTTCACCTATATCTTTTTAGAGCACGGTGGTGGTTTTATTTTATAGAAATTATTTTGAGAGTCTTTTTAAACAGCATGGAAATTTTCTTTGGTTATGAAGTTAGTCCTAATATGATAGACATCGAAGAGGGATATAATAAAAACTTTCATATAGAGTGCATTGAATACTATGAGAAGTTTGATTCCTTATGATTGTTTTGAGATATAGAGATGGTGATATTAGAGTGATGCTAGTGAGTAACTATGAATTCAAGAAATACTTTTGTTAAGGTTTGTGATTCCAGTAGCATGCACGTATGGTGAACCGTTATGTAACAAAGTCGAAGCATGAGGTATTTTTTTATTGTCTTCCTTATGTGCGGCAGTCGGGGATGAGTGATGGTCTTTTCCTATCAATCTATCCCCCTAGGAGCATGCGCCACTAATGCAGGATGCTGCTAACGTGACACTACGATCTGCGACATTTCGACAAAACTGTGTGTGGTGCAATAATCGCAAACGGTGGTGTAAAAGAACCATCCAAAAGGTGCAAAACATTCGCGATGGTGGAGCCATCAAACACAGTTCAGATTTTAGTTGCATGTGCAATGCAGGGCATAAGGTTCAGTTCATTGAACTGTTTGTGATGAGGCAGAAAAAAGAAATGGGCAGCCAGATGAAGGCATGTGCGATATACAACATACGGTTCGCTCGGATGAATTGTTTGTGATGAGGAGGAACAATAGAAACGGGCAGCTCAATAAAGGTGTGTGCGATTGAGGGCATACGCTTCAGAAGGATTAATTATTTGCGATTAGGCCACATAACAGAAACGGGTCAGCCAGATCAAAGTGTCTGTGGTTGATGGCATAAACTTCACACGGATGAACTGTTTGCGATTAGCCACAACAAACTGAAACAGTTAGATAGATCAACGTGTGTGCGTTAGATGTGCACACACATTCTAATTAAAAGAAGTGTGCGTGATGGTAATAACGAGCATGCATGGTTGTTGGAATAAGACCAGTGCTGACATTGCCAATTGTGGTGCACCATATGGTGCAAATGCCAGTACGTGGCCAAGATAGCGTACGTGCCTACGTTACGCCTTCCGAGAATAGTGCCACACTTATAACCGTTTGTAAATTTTGAGCCTGCTCCTGTCATTTTCCAAATTGCAAACCAGTTCACACTGATCAAAACCTAAACGGTTTCCCACTTAGGACTATATTAGTACTCAGTTATAAATACTACTACTCCAAGATGACTGCAGATTCCTCCTCAACTGCTCATCCACAAAAACAAACAGGTCATTCATCATCATTCCCTTGCGTCAGCCATGGCCAATGTGAGTTCTGGGTCGAGAGATTGCCACCAGGGAGATGCGAGCATGGAAGCGGAAGCACGAGAGATGTCCCGCCTCACCGCGAATGTAGTCGGCATCTCCCGCCGCGCAGCCGTAGCAGCACAGAGCTCGCGCCGCGCTTACGAAGTAGCACGGAGGTCCCATCGCACTGTCGATGCGACAAACTGGTCCGGCCGTGCCACAAAATGCGGAAGAGATGTCCCACCGCGCCGCGAGTGCAGCAGAGATGCCTCACGGGCAGGCGAGGACTCTTACAGGCACATGCATGTGATCGTCCATGGCCAGATGGATCAAATCTTCAGCTGGGCGAGGTTGTAGGAAGATATGAAAGCCTATTTTTAACAGGCTACCAGCATCATCCGGCAACTAAATGAGAGCAATGCGAATCTCCGGGCTGAGCACGACCTACTGAGGGCGAAGATCGTTGAAAGTGCGGAGCAGCAGGAGGAGACCATTGCTTTGTTGAAGAGGACCGACATCATCGTCGAGAAACTTATGGACGAGAATGCCATGATGCGCATCGTGCACAGAAGGCTGGTGGAGGAATCTATGGATGCTCTCAAGCAGCATCTTGAGGACAAGAAAGAGCTCATTGCCGCTCGCAGCAGAGACTAGTTCCCGCGACCTGCAACAATGCATCAAGAAAGTAGAGATCAACGAGCCAGATCGTTGTCTTCCTACTTATTTTGCCCTTGTGTATTTTGGGCATTGCCGCATGTGGCATTTTTTAATTATGTTCCTTTTTTGCGGGGATTTTAATTATGTTCCTAAATATGTAAGACAATTATTATCCACTATCATCGTCCTTATATACATCATGCTTGCTATAAGTCACAGTCGATGGTATATAGGTCCGTCGGATCTTACATCAAGATCCGTGCGAAACTTTCTTTTCAGATTTTTCATTTTTCTCCCTTAAATCTCAGTCTAGTGAGACTTATAGCCATGCCGTAGAATAGGGGCTCGGGCGCCATTAATGGAGTTGTTGGGAGGAAGGTGTGCGGCAGGTAGAGGTCAAAAGGCTCTCCTCCCGATGAGCACGCGCAGGGGTCTGATCGCATGCCTCCCGTAATCAAATAGCTACCCCGCACGGCACCTCCTAGCCAATAAAAAGGGGACGCGTGGCGGCACATAATTGGTAAGTAGAATGCCCACAGTTTCAATAATACTTGTGTTTTCGATTTGTAACGTGACAGCACTTTTTCCAAAATGACTTTGTTGATTGTTAATGTGCACGTCTTTGTAAATCGGACAAAAAATTACGACAGCATGTTGGTGCCATGTCATGACACCATGCCAAGTTTCATGATTATCAGGCGTGTTTTGGATTTACAGTAATTAAAAAACCAAGTTTCTCAATCTTTCCGGTCGACCCACGACACCCAGATGTCTTAATTTCATTCCCATTTCTTGCATGGGACCTAGAAATTCACCCAAGGACACACATGTGATTTTTCAACCAACTTTGGTGCACTGGAGCATGTGCTTGTAGTTCAAATTTGAATTATCCACATTAAATGCCCAGAAACTCAATCAATGTATAAAATGCTAGATGAACCCGGAATAATTCCAAAATTTAGCATGATACTTCTATTTGGTCTAATCTACCTGTGTAAAAAAATTAAGGCAGGAGAAGGTTGTACGTAAGTTGTTTCGCACACGGAGGTGACACATTCCCTCTCATAACCATGAGCCTTCTTGAGGGAAGTTCCAGTTTGCAAGAAGCTAACACCAAAGCTGGTCCCAATTCGGCCAAAATGTTTACCGAAGCATGTTGGTGCCATGTCATGACACCATGCCAAGTTTCATGATTTTCAGGCGTGTTTTGGATTTACAGGAATTGAAAAACCAAGTTTCTCAATCTCTCCGGTCGAGCCACGACGCCCAGATGTTTGAATTTCATTATCATTTCTTACATGGGACCTATAAATTCACCCAAGGACGCACACGTGATTTTTCAACCAACTTTGGTGCACTGGAGCATGTGCTTATAGTTCAAATTTAAATTATGCACATTAAATACTCGAAAACTCAATTAATGTTTAAAAAAGGCCAAACGAACCCGGAATAATTCCAAAATTTAGCATGATACTTCTATTTGGTCTAATCTGCCTGTGTAAAAAAATTAAGGTGGGAGAAGGCAGTGTACGTATGTCGTTTCGCACACGGAGGAGACACGTTCCCTCTTGGAACCATGAGCCCTCTCGAGGGAAGCTCCGATTTGCAAGAAGCTTACACCAAAGCTTGTCCCAATTCGGCCAAAAAAATTACAGCAACATGTTGGTGGCATGTCATGACACCATTCCAAGTTTCATGATTTTCAGGCGTGTTTTGGATTTACAGGAATTAAAAAACCAAGTTTCTCATTATTTCCGGCCGAGCTCCCATTTCTTGCATGGGACCAAGATATTCACCCAAGGACACACATGTGATTTTTCAACTAACTTTGGTGCATTAGAGCATGTGCTTATAGTTCAAATTTGAATTATGCACATTAAATGCCCAGAAACTAAATTAATTTATAAAAAGGCCAAACGAACCTGAAATAATTCCAAAATATAGCACGATACTTCTATTTGGTCTAATCTGCCTGTGTAGAAAAACTAAGGCGGGCGAAGGCAGTGTACGTATGTCGATACACACCCAGAGGTGACATGTTCCCTCTTAGAACCACAAGCCTTCTTGAGGGAAGCTCCGGCTTGCAAGAATCTTACACCAAAGCTTGTCCCAATTCGGCCAAACAATTTATGGCAGCATGTTGGTGCCATGTCATGACACCATGCCACATTTCATGATTTTCAGGCGTGTTTTGGATTTACAGGAATTAAAAAACCAAGTTTCTCAATCTTTACGGCCGAGCCACGAGGCCCAGATGTTTGAATTTCATTCCCATTTCTTGCATCAGACCTATAAATTCACCCAATAGTTCAAATTTGAATTATTCACATTAAATTCCCATAAACTCAATTAATGTATAAAAAAGGCCAAACGAACCCGGAATAATTCCAAAATTTAGCACAATACTTCTATTTGCTCTAATCTCCCTGTGTAAAAAAATTAAGGCGGTAGAAGGCACTGTACGTATGTCGTTTCGCACACGGAGGTGACACGTTCCCTCTTGGAACCAAGAGCCTTCTTGTGGGAAGCCCCGGTTTGCAAGAAGCTTACACCTAAGCTTGTCCCAATTCGGCCAAAAAATTTACCGCAGCATGTTGGTGGCATGTCATGACACCATGCCAAGTTTCATGATTATCAGGCGTGTTCTGGATTTACAGGAATAAAAAAACCAAGTTTCTCAATCTTTCCTGCCGAGCCACGACGCCAGATGTTTTAATTTCATTCCCATTTCTTGCATGGGACCTATAAATTCACCCAAAGAGACACATGTGATTTTTCAACTAACTTTGGTGCACTGGAGCATGTGCTTGTAGTTCAAATTTGAATTATGCACATTAAATGCCCAGAAACTCAATTAATGTACAAAAAGGCCAAACGAAATAGGAATAATTCCAAAATTTAGCACGATGCTTCCATTTGGTCTAATCTGCATATGTAAAAAAATATGGTGGGAGAAGGCAGTGTACGTATGTCGTTTCGCACACGGAGGTGACACGTTCCCTCTCGGAACCACGAGCCTTCATGAGGGAAGCTCCGGTTTGCAAGAAGCTTAAACCAAACCTTGTCCCAATTCGGCCAAATAAATTTCCGCACCATGTTGGTGCCATGTCATGACACCATGCCAAGTTTCCTGATTTTCAGGCATGTTTTGGATTTACAGGAATTAAAAAAACCAAGTTTCTCATTATTTCCGGCGAAGCCACAACACCCAGATGTTTGAATTTCATTCCCATTTCTTTCATGGGATCTAGAAATTCACCCAAGGACACACATGTGATTTTTCAACCAACTTTGGTGCATTAGAGTATGTGCTTGTAGTTCAAATTTGAATTATGCACATTAAATGCCCAGAAACTAAATTAATGTATAAAAAGTCCAAACGAACCCAGAATAATTTCAAAATATAGCATGATACTTCTATTTGTTCTAATCTGCCTGTGTTGAAAAATTAAGGCGGGAGAAGGCAGTGTGCGTTTGTCGTTTCACACACGGAGGTGACACGTTCCCTCTCGGAACCACAAGCTTCTTGAGGGAAGCTCCCGCTTGCAAGAAGCTTACACCAAAGCTTGTCCCAATTCGGCCAAAAAAATTGCCGCGGCATGTTTGTGCCATGTCATGACACCATGCCAAGTTTCATGATTTTCAGGCGTGTTTTGGATTTACAGGAATTAAAAAACCAAGTTTCTCAATCTTTCTGGCCGAGCCACGATGCCTAGATGTTTGAATTTCATTCTCATTTCTTACATGGGACCTATAAATTCATCCAAAGACACACATGTAATTTTTCAACCAACTTTGGTGCACTAGAGCATGTGCTTCTAGTTCAAATTTGAATTATGCACATTAAATGCCCAGAAACTCAATTAATGTGGAAAAAAGGCCAAAGGAACCCGGAATAATCCAAAATTTAGCACGATACTTCTATTTTGTCTAATCTGCCTATGTAAAAAAACTAAGGTGGGAGAGGGCACTGTACGTATGTCGTTTCACACACGGAGGTGACATATTCCCTCTTGGAACCACGAGCCTTCTTGAGGGAAGCCCTGGTTTGCAAGAATCTTACACCAAATCTTGTCCCAATTCGGCCAAAAAATTTACTGCAGCATGTTGGTGCCATGTCATGACACCATGCCAAGTTTCATGATTTTCAGGCATGTTTTGGATTTATAGGAATTAAAAACCAAGTTTCTCAATCTTTCCTGCCGAGCCACGATGCCAGATGTTTGAATTTCATTCCCATTTCTTGCATGGGACCTATAAATTCACCCAGAGACACACATGTGATTTTTCAACCAACTTTGGTGCACTGGAGCATGTGCTTGTAGTTCAAATTTGATATATGCACATTAAATTCCCGGAAACTCAATTAATGTATAAAAAAGGCCAAACGAACTCGAAATAATTCCAAATTCTAGCATGATACTTCTATTTGGTCTAATCTACCTTTGTAAAATTTAAGGCGGGAGAAGGCAGTGTACGTATGTCGTTTCGCACATGGAGGTGACCCGTTCCCTCTCGGAACCACGAGCCTTCTTGAGGGCAGCTCTGGTTTGCAAGAAGCTTACACCAAAGCTTGTCCTAATTCGGCCAAAAAATCCCGTAGCATGTTGGTGCCATGTCATGACACCATGACAAGTTTCTTGATTTGAGGCGTGTTTTGGATTTACAGGAATTAAAAAACCATGTTTCTCAATCTTTCCGGCCGATCCACGACGCCCACATGTTTGAATTTATTCCCATTTCTTGCATGGGACCTATAAATTCATCCAAAGATAAACATGGTATTTTTCAACAAACTTTGGTGCACTGGAGCATGTGCTTGTAGTTCAAATTTGAATTATGCACATTAAATGCCTAGAAACTCAATTAATGCATAAAAATGCCAAACAAACCTAGAATAATTCCAAATTTAAACACGACACTCATATACTAGTTGCATGTTCACTGTACGTAAATGTTCTAGCTATTCAAACACCATCCTTTCCCTCCGTAACATCATTTTGTCTTTCAAAACATAATGAAAAAATCAGGTATACCACAAATAGTTTACTAGAAAGAATCGTGTGGGATGCAATATAAAATATCTTGGCGCACCATCTTGTCTGTCTTACACAGGAAGCTTCATCATCTATATTCCGCCGCCCCCGCTTGAACCACACTTGCACGCCAGTTTTTTACAGCACCGAGCGAAATTTTTTTGCCACCGCAGAAATATCTATCTCCCCGCCCCCTCCCTCCCACCAAATGCCACATTTCCACTGTTCCTCCTTGCTTTCCAAGTTCAAACCTTCGCTGATGCTTACTAGCAGCTCAGCCTCCTCGCCGGCGACCCTTCTTCTTGCAGTGCCGCCTCCTCGCCAGCTACCCTTCTTCTTGCAGCGACGCCTCCTCGTCGACGACCCTTCTTCTTGGAGCACCGCCTCCTCGCCGCCGACCCTTCTTCTTGCTACGTGGCGTCCTCGCCGCCAACCCTTATTCTTGCTGCGCGGCCTCGTTGATATGGTCAGGTAATCCACACCCCACCCACACCATCCTCCTCCTTTCCCGTCCCACATGCCCCGACTGACGGTGTGACACCTTCCACTAAAATCTCTGCCCCCCTCCTCCAATTAGGTGCCTCCCACAACCATTTTGCACGCAATATAATGTGGAGCTTAGTAGCATGTGGCCGCACGCGTGCACAAGGTCGCTATGGCTGCCATGTGTGCCGACCGCTATATCTTGGAGGAGCACCTCGTCTTCGAGGCCACCATCGACACCGCCACATGGTTGTCTACATTAAAATATAGTTCGTGCTGTTTTCTCGAGGCCACCGCTAGTGCCTTCTAGTGATTTGTCCTCTGTAATGTTAATATGCAATATGATGTTCAGTTAACAGTTTGGTCCTCTGAAATGTAATGTTCAGTTAACACTTCGGTCCAACAATTGCTACATTCCGTAGTACTGTTCTCAAGCATTCTTTGTTTCGTTCACTATCTTATCTTCTAGTACATGTTTCTATTCTGTAATGTCGTGCTCAATTAACTATTTTGGTTCATTTGGTCGGCTATCCATTTAACTGTTTGGTTCAATTCTATAATTTGATTTTCATTTTCTATGTGTACAATTTTGTATTGTTATGCATGTGACACCAATCAAATTTGGCTGTACTCAATACATATTCTACTCACAGTATGGCAACTCTCAGTTAACCAGATCAAGATCTTCCTTATGTGTGTTGTAGGGGAACAATGGGAGACAATGCGGTTTACCATCGAGGTTTGCTCAAGCATGGTCCTTTGGCTAATAGCACATTATTGTGAAGTTGTAGGAATCATTCTAATATTTAGGTTTCTTACAATTTGGCCTTAAACATGTATGTCCTGCTGTTAGAGGCTTAGACCCACTGTTTGACCCATTTTGCATATGGCGAAATGAGATGTCCATGAATATCAGTCAAGTCAAGAAACTTAGAAAGGTTGTTAGGATGAAGAAACTTGCGATGAATAACAGCAAGATCTTTGTTTGCACAATGAAGAAGACATTAGTCAACTATAGGATGGTACTAACTCTTTTACCTTGTTTTTACCCCTTGCGCCATTTCAAAATTTGTAACAATGATTTATGCATATCTTTGTTGTAAGTATTTTTCAAAGCAGTTCATCGATGATTACCTCTCAAATCACCTGCATGGTCAAGAGGCGAGGAAGGTATTCATTCAACACCCATGGTACAATATTTGAAGTCTTCCTGCAGAGGATGAAGGTTGGGTGGGCAATTATCCATAGCCACTGGTCTAAAGTTGCAAGGACACTCAACATCACTGAAGGCTCAATATTTGCCTTTTGTGTCTGTAGTTTCCCAGATGAGATTCATCTGTCTATTTACCGTGTATGATGGTACTTTCTAAAGCTTTTTGATGCTGCATGTGAAACTTGGTGCTGTTGTGTAATGGCGTAACTGATTGCCGAAGCTATCTGATGTAATTCGATTATGAAATCCTGGTTGCTATTATACGTTTATGAAATATCTAGTGTGTTCTATAAGAAATAACAATTTGATTAGTACATGGATTATCAATAATAGGCAAATTACCCTGCTTATTGGGGCTTTCTATTGTAGACGGTTACTTAGACAACACCATGGGCGATGAAATCAAACAACCCGCACGGTTTCTAGAACGTAGGCGTGTTCGATCAACTAACAATCACACATGACTTCCGGCAGCGAACTTTTTGCGTTAGGCTACCTTGCACAAACGTTTCCACACAAAGAACTGTGTGTGATATACATACGAATGGAAATGATTTTCTAGGATTCACCGTGTGGGATGTACATACGAATGGAAATGATTGTGTTTTGATGCCTCGCCCGATCACACGCGAGCTCATTTGGCCCCAGCATGTGTCATATCCCCGACGATTTCTGGGTCGTGTAGGAAGGACCCCCTATCGCCCACACTGACTTGGTGAGGATTCCAAATGCCATCGTGGAAAGGGGTTAAAAACCGTTTGTATAGCACGTCGTTGTACTAGTGCGTGTATTACTTTGTTTCAGTGACTAATAGATTTTTACAATAAGTATGTGAGTTCTTTATGACTAGTGTTGAGCCCATGCATTATACGCACTCTCACCCTTCTACCATTGTTAGCCTCTCTAGTGCCGCGCAACTTTCGCCGATACCATACACCCACCATATACCTTTCTCAAAACAGCCACCATACCTACCTGCTATGGCATTTCCATAGCCATTTCGAGATATATTGCCATGCAACTTTCTAGTATGCCGTTTATTATGACATATACCATCATTGTCATATTGCTTTGCATGATCATGTAGTTGACATTGTATTTGTGGAAAAGCCAGCGTTCGTAATTCGTTCATACATGTCACTCTTGATTCATTCCACGTCCCAGTACATCGCCGGGGGCATTCATATAGAGTCATATTTTTTTCTAAGTATCGAGTTGTAATCCTTGAGTTGTAAGTAAATAAAAGTGTGATGATCATTATTATAAGAGCATTGTCCCATGTGAGGAAAGGATGATGGAGACTATGATTCCCCCACAAGTCGGGATGAGACTCCGGACAAAAAAGAAGAGGCCAAATAAGCCCAAAAAATGAGAGAAAATAGAGAAGGGGCAATGTTACTATCCTTTTTCCACACTTGTGCTTCTTTGTCCCATAGCGCGGTTTGTTATTGGCCCATGCATGCTTGTCCTATCGATCATACGACACGTAGAAGGCCCATTGATGCTATGGCCCGTAGAAGGCCCATTGTTTCTACGGCCCTCAGAAGGCCCATTGTTTCTATGACCCGTAGGACGACAATGGTAACTACAGTAATATGTAGCCCATGGTTATTTTGGCCTAGTTTTAAAAAATAGGTTATTGCGGCCACTAGGAAACCGCAGAAAAAGAACTGCACTGACTACAAGCAAACAAATAAACAAGACAACAAGGAAATAAATAAGCTAGCAACTTACGCTAATCTATCATGGCTATTACACATATTACATCCACTGGGCATCAAAGTTCGCTAGCAGTGCAAATATAGGGAACAAAGCAGCATATCATATACACTGATTGTCAAAGTTGGCGACCAGTGCAAATAAACATAGCAGCAAAACAAGTCCAGAACTAAAACCACTTTAGAAGAGCTCAAGAAACAATATCCTGGGTACCCATAATGCTGGCAAGATGCTTAGCAAGCTTATTAACTTTCTCTTGTTTGGCGCTTAAATCCTCCAGCACTTGTTGTTGCACCAGAAAGTATGCATCTGAATTCTACAGGGACACCTCAGTCCTTCGGCATCCTGTCGCATAACATCTGATCGATGTCTTTGAACTTGAAGTTGAGACTCAAGAAGCCAAACTAATTCAAGCAGTGAGTTCGAATAGCTGGTGCTAGCAGTAGTAGCCAGTAACCCGAACACTACATCAAGACATGACTTTGGGGTTGTCTCAGTGTCTTCAATATTGTTTTTATCAGCTTTCTTGGAGATCAACAGGGATGTCTCACTATCTTGAACCTTATCTGCATTAGTTCCTTTACCATTGCATAATAGGGTACTCTTCTCCAATATTTTATCCGCGTTCTAAAAGAGAAACAAACAAACACATCACAGGTTTACAATGTAGTATATGAAACTCATTTTGGTAAACCGGTTCAATAGTAAGGTGGACAGGATAACAACATGAAACAAACATATATCTATGTAGTATGGTCACTGTATGGTCTATATAATTCTAGTTTATGTTGCCAAATCAAGATAGGTACAGTTCGAATCATATCTATTTAAGACAAAGCAGCATCGACAGAATATAAGTGTGGGAAACTACACAACAATAACAACACTTGTAATGTGCATGGCATGAGAACATAACTATTTATTCAATTGAAACTGAAATCAACATAGAGCAAGTTACAACAGAAAACACGTTAAAAACAGGTTTAAAACATACCTGTTACGCCATTGGAGTTTTAATTGCATCATTTGAATTTGAAATTAGTTGGTATGAGTAAATACAGTGATGCAAGAGCAAAGTAGTATGAACCATAGCTATGGAACCTGACCTAAGAACAATTCTTCTTCTCCTTTAAGCGTTGACTTGGGGTTCAGAGTGGTGGTCCTCGTGCTTTGGGCACTACAGTTGCCTTACTAACTGCTCGTGTTCGGGTGCTCTGTAGTGGAGATGGTGTTGTGTCAACTGGAACTAGGTTACTATCTACTGGGGTTGGGGTTAGAAGGGGTGTAGCTGGTTCTCTATGCAACTGGGTAGGGGTACAATCTGCGTGAGTCTGGGTTATGTGTGGTGGGGATGGTTCTTGGGCAAGTACAACCGTGGTTCTATCAGCATCGACAGATAGCACGATCTTTTCTGAAGACCGCGTTTTTACTCCCACAGATATTGCCATCACCCGGTCCAATTGAAATGGTTGATAAACAAGAAAAATAATTGAATGTACAGACATTGTAAGATCGACAGGTGCAATGGATAGTAGGGAAGAAAACAGGGCATGAAATAATTCACATTTATGTTGTCTAACCAAACAGAATAGCAGTACATAATTTCACCTATATAGTGGCTAATTAAACAGGATAGCATGACACAATTTCACATGTATGATGGCTAACTAAACAGGATAGAATGACATACTTCAAAATATGATAACTATGTAAACATGATGACATGATATAACTATACGATGTGTCTATTAAAGGGTTGGCATGCCATAAATCACAAACATGCCGGCGATGGAAACATGATGTCATGATATAATTCACGGATAGAATGACATAATTCAAAATATGATGACTATGTAAACAGGATGAGATGATATAACTATATTATGTCTTTAGAAAATGGGTTGGCATGCCATAATTCAGATGCATGCTGTCTATGTAAATATCTTGGCATGATATAATTCAAATATATGATTTATATACTAAGCAAGTGAGCAGAGGGCAATCACATATTTGATGTGTCAACTAAGGAGATGGCATTCAATATTGTGTATATGATGTAAAAACTAAGCATTGCAATACAACATAGGCATGATATGAGTAATATAACCCTGCCAAGGTTGAGCATACACCTTTGGGGGATAATAGGATTGGTCACCTGCATCTGAATCCTCCTCTGAAGAGCTCTCTGTAACCAGCAACATATCTACTTCAGCAGGTAGCATTGTCTGCTCTAAAACCTTGTTTTCACTCTAGATTTCTCCATCACCAATTCAAATGGTTGATGCACAGGAAGAGCAATTGAATATACAAACATTGTCAACAAATGCAATGAGAAATGCAAAAAAAGGACGACAGGATATAATTCACATATATGACGCTTGTCTAACCATTATGGCATTGCATAATTCACATATATAATGCCTTGCAACAAGATAGCATTGCATAATTCAGATATATAATGTTTTGCAACAAGATGGCATCGCATAATTCACATATATGGTAATTAGAAACTAAACAGGTGGCATTCACACAAAGCATGTCTGAACTAAGCAAATGACATAGCAATGCAAGATACCATACACACAATATGAGCAACATAACCCTGCCAAGTTAGAGCATGCACCTTGGGGGGATAGGACTGGTCATCTGTTTCTGAATCCTCCTTTGAGGAGCTATCCATAACCAGCAAGACATGTGCTTCGTCAGATAGCATTGTCTGCTCTGAATACCTTGTTTCCACTTTAGATTGTTCCATGACCGTGTCGAATGACTGATGCATAGGAAGAGTAATTGAATGTACCAAAATTGTTGACAAATTTAACATG
This sequence comes from Triticum aestivum, assembly GCF_018294505.1. Classification (NCBI taxonomy): domain Eukaryota; kingdom Viridiplantae; phylum Streptophyta; class Magnoliopsida; order Poales; family Poaceae; genus Triticum; species Triticum aestivum. The sequence continues at coordinate 317,223,075 of NC_057812.1, forward strand.
TAATAAAAACAATTCACATATAAGATGACTGGCTAACAAGGGTGGCATTGCAAAATTCACATATATGATGCCTGGCTAAACAAGATGGCATTGCATGATTCACATATACGATAAAGAAACTAAACAGATGGCATTGACACAAAGCATGTCTAAAATAAGCAGATGACATATTTGATGTATACAGTAAGCAATGCAAGGCACCATATGCATGATATTACGAACATCATCATGCCAAGTTAGAGCGAAGGTCTCAGGGGGGTAAATAGGAGTGGTCTTCTCCTTCTGAATCCCCCTCAGAACAGTTATCTTCCTCTTGATTATGATCCGAAATGGGTGGAGGGGTGCTGCCTTTGCGCCCACCATGGAGCGACGTCTGCATGAAATTTTATTGCCACGCAAGGCTCGTCTCTTTTGCTCTACATGTTCAGTTCCATTATGTATAATAACTTACATGCATAGGAATAAAACATAGTGAGATTATGTAAGTAGTGCATTCGCAAATCCAGAGTGATGGTAGCAAACTGTGGATAGACCTAAAACCAATGATAGTAGGAAGATAATAGCTTTAGTTAAAAAATACATATAATGGCTCCTTAAATGTTTGTTTGCACCCAACATGAAACTCGTAGTAGACACCCGAAATTAACCAGATAGTAGACAGATAGTACTGATTGCTGCCCCAATATGTACCCACAACCATTTAAAAACTCAAGTTTCAGCATTAGTTTGGACCTGAATCTGAGTCTAATAGGTGAACACGGCGATAAAGTAGCATGTCATCATATTAAGCGATGCATAACGTAAGCAGACACCGAAGAGTGCGACCTCTCTTGCGGACCCGTGTAGTCCTCAAGGTCATCTACTCAGTTGATGATGGTAATGCAGTTGTCGTGGCTGATGGCGGCGGGGAAGAAGATCTGAGGCGGCGAAAGACAGTCTGGAGAGCAGACCCTGCTGTGGTGAACCCTTCCTTCATTGGAGCAGATGAGCTTGGGTGGAACACAACGCAATAGGAGCAGGAAAAACCACACAAGGTTTTCTTTGACACTTATCTGTACCAGAAGTAATTGTGTAAGGGCTTGTTTTAATTTGAGGATTCTAACAATGCAGGGATAAAAAATAAACATGAATAGGATAGGAATGCATGTGCAAAATAGAGAATTTAAAAACACAGGATTTCTGCCAATCTGGCAGTTTGATTCACAAGAATTGGAAGATCACAGGATGTAAAGAAGCATGGTGAGATTAAGTCAAACCGCAAGAAAATGTACGGTTATGATGCTATTATGCTACTATCTCTTAGTCTTGTCCTTCATGAATAGGAATTTGAAAAGGAGGAGAAGTGGAAATTAAAATTCCTATGGTTTTTCTTCCAAGGAGACACTAAAGGAACAAATCCTACAATTTTCCTTTGCTCCATTCCTTTGAACCAAATTCATTAATAGTAGTACCATAGGAAACTTTCGAATTCCTATGTTTTTCCTTAACTTTTCCTTTCAAGCACTGGTGAATCTAGTACGCAGGCTTGAGCAAGGAAAAGCCTACACTCAAATAATGTTTTTGTGCTACTTCTATTACTTTGGACCCAGGCCACTGCCCTACTAGCTCAACTCCTAGGCCCATCGACAAATGCATAGCTCAAACGCGAAGAGATTAATAATGATGGCGCTTAAGAGAGTCCATCATGAATAGCAAAGTTGCCAGGTACCTTACTGCTTGTCATATAGTAGGATAAAATAATCGTATTTCACGTTACTACGTGTGCTCAGTGGACAATATATATAACATATAGAGTAAAAAGAGATGCAACAAGTGTACAACCTCTTTGGCAAAGCCATGTCGATCTCAGTGTGATTAGGTCGGTCGGTGAGGATGCTCCGGCTGACTTGGCTATCGAAGGAGAGGAAGAAAATCTTAGGCGTCTGGAGATGGAGCCCGGGGTACTGCTCCGCTGTGATGGAGGGTTTCGTCGTTGGAGCAGCTCAAGTGAGTTGTACGACGCCGAGGATGAAGAAGGACAAGATATACAACGTTAACCTGAGTGGAATTCTAATAGCATCTTCAATAGATGACGTAAAATACATAACCACAATTGCTAGATGTAAAATACATCAGCCGCTCATCTATGAACTTAACTGTCAAAACTGAATTTAACTGTCAAAACTGAACTTAACTGTCGAAACTGAATTTTGCTGTCAAAATTGAACGCACTAGTAGCAGAAAAGCAGTAGCAGCAGCAGCCGCGTGTGCAAGAGGGGGGGCACCTGGTCATGTAGCAGCATTAGGTGAGGCTACCCTGAGCCGCCAGCCACCACCGGCCAAACAGCCGCCCCCCGCCGACCGCGGTCGGCGGTGTGCCACCCCGCCCGCCCCGAAACCACTCCCCATCGCTGATCCGCTACCGGCCCGGCCATCCCTCTAGTCCCCCCGTGCCGAGCTTTTTCTCCGGTGATCCCCACGCCACTAGGCCACCACCGCCCCCACCCTGAACCCTAATATAGATAGTGGGGTACCCCTCCGACGAGCCCCCCCCCACTACGGCTTGCTGTTCCTTAACTCCGGTGAGCCCCCCCCCACCCCCTGAAAATCGACTGGCCCAAAAGTAGATTCAGTCGACTAAAGTGTAGCTAAATCGGAGCAGCATCGCAAGCAAGAGCAAGAGCGAGAGCAGCAGCGCGAGCAAGAGCAATAGCAAGAGCAAACCAAGCAGGGGACCGAGAGCAATAGGAGAGCAGCAACGCGAGCGAGAGGTAAAGCAGCAGCAGCTCCTACTAATGTGGACGTCATCGTGGAGGAAGTGGCCAGCGACGCCTCTTTGCATGGCGCCGCGCCGTGTCGGCTCGGGACCGAGCGCCGGCAGCACCATGAGATCGAATTAAGAAGAAAATGCGACAATTAGTGTACAACCTCTTTGGTGGCACCGATTAGGCCTCAACTTCATCTAAGGGAACGGTGATGATGATGCTCTTCCGGTGGTGCAGGTGAAGACGGTGGTGTGGGAATGGAGGTGGCACGAAGGACGAGGGGAACGTCGGGGCAGCTCCTTGGAGGTGGAGGATAGGGTGGCTGAACCGGTGGGATGACGAGATCGACGATGGATCCTCATCCAGTACGGTGGATGAGGGAGTCGAGGTGTTGTTGTGGACGACGTCGTCAGGGAAGAGGCTCCGACTGGGTGGTGGACGGAGGAGGGTGTGGGGCTTCGCGGGTTTTGGCAGCCTAGGTGTACGAATGGGTGGGCTGATTGGATGGGAGTGGGGAACCATGGCTTAGGGACCCGCTTGTCCAAAATGTGGCGTAAGTTACGGAAGTACCCCACCGATTTGTGCTAGGTGGTTCTTTCAGTTTAGGGGTATTACGGGCATTTCGCGTGTCGGGATTTCGCAGGAGGTGGGAGTTTTCGCGCGCGTTGTAATTTTGGGATAGCAAGGCACTGGTTGAGATGGAGGGAGTTTTCGGAGCACAACGAGACAAAGAAGTATCTTAAATATTTCTGGGTACCAAAGCACGGGTTGAAATTTCCGGACAATCCTAACGTGTACTCTACCAAATCAATTCGCACTTCCTCGATGAAAAAACAAAAAGAAGTCAATTCGCACCACACAAGAGAGTCTAGCCCTGTGTAATGTACCAAATCAATTTGCACTACAAATGCCATTAAAAACTTTGAATCATGTTATGTTCAATTAAAATATTTTGCTACGTGTATAATGCATGCAACCTGCTACTCAAATGAACGTTTTAGTGCATTCCAAACGTATATACTACCACTTCAATATGAACTAAATTTGAATTTGTTTCCCTATTTGAATAAGATCTGCAATAATGATTGTTGTGAAGTCAAACCATTCAAATTTGTTACTCTATTTTAATAAGATTTACAATCATCATTATTGTCAAGTTAAACCATCATTTGTGTATTATCTTCACAGCACACCACATGATTACTGTCGAGTTAGATATGAACTATGTGTACTATATGAGCTCAAACTCGATTTTTTTAATCCACTTTATGTTGATTTCAAATCACAGTACATTTCAAGCTCTAGCTAGATATTCATAATCTAAACCATGTCTCATATGTATAATGTGTTTATCACATAATGTATGGTACTCCGCCCCTACTCCTACATGTATTTAGATGTGAGTTGCAAACGCTGCACATTACCAAAAAATCAAATAAAATGTGAGATTTTTCGATATATATAATATTGTTTAGATTGTTCGATATTTAGTTGTAAGCTGCAAATGCCACACATTATCACAAATTCAAATAAAATGTGAGATTTTTCGATGTATAGTATGGTTTAGATTGTTCGACATTTAGCTGTGAGTTGCAAACGCCATGCATTATCACGTTATGGTATAACATGTGCAAAACCACAACACGTGTATCACCGCTATATTCACGCATTCATATGTTTGTAACACTGTGATCCCCTATTCGAATATATGAATCCACTTTCATATCAAATTATCATCTTTGTTAGTCTCTTACACCCACACAATCCTCTAACCTTTGTAGCTAGCACTAACTTTCACTCATGCATGCACACGCCCTCCTCGCCCTCCTCCTCCCTCAGCATTCTATCCATCATGCACATTCTTTTTTCAGGTCATTCTCCCACAGTCTCCAGAACTCCTTTCCGACACACACCGATCGACAAACCTCTCCAGCGATGTCTCCCTACAACATACACACGCACCTTCCATCTCCTCCTTTCTGTGTCCATGCCTGGTGTCTCTCATTCGGTCCCACACACGTGTAAACTCTCGCCCCTATTTTCATCGATCTCACAATCGCACACTCCACCCCCTATCTAGCTAGTAGCTCGGCATCTCGCACCACCTCCTAGCTCCATTCTCTCTGTCTATCCATCTTGTTGGGCCTTATTTGCCTCTAACAAATGGATGTACACCAATCGATCTCTTGCTATACATATAGCTAGCTAGGTCCTTATAACTCGTTTTTTCCCACGCGTCGATCGATCTACCTCATTAGTTATGTTTCTCCCTTCCTCCGACAAACAACAATTGATCTACTGATCTAGTTAGGTTTGCTTACCAAACACATAGTTCCCCTTCATCATCCATGCATGCGTCCCGACACATCTATCATGCACAGGCACACACAGAAACACATCCCCACTCTTATTGATAATATTGCAGTTCTACCCTCAGTTTGTCTAGTAGGCATCTCCCACCATCTTTGAGAAGCAACTCCATCACCCATCCAGCACTCTACCCCTCTCCCTCCCCCTCTCTGTAACGCCCCGTATGTAACTTGCCATATTTGTATTCCAACTCTTGCCATTTTCGGCACTAAGTTATAATATTCCCTCGTGGTTGGGTTTTGTCTTCGTTTTCCTTTTTGTCCTTGTCATGCATCTCATATCATGTCATCATGTGCATCGCATTTGCATACATGTTCGTCTCATGCATCCGAGCTTTTTCCCCATTGTCCGGTTTGCATTCTGGTGCTCCTACGTCCTCCAGCGCCCCCATTTTCCTCTTTTCGTGTGTAGGTGTTAAACGTTTTCGGATTCGACCTAGACTTGCCAAGCGGCCTTGGTATAATACCGGTAGACCGCCTGTCAAGTTTCGTGCCATTTGGACTTCGTTTGATACTCCAACGGTGAAACCAGGAACCGTAAAGTCCTCGTGTGTGTTGCAGCCCAACACCCCTCCAAAGTGGCCCAAAACCCATCCAAACCCCCTCCATCCTCTCGGTTGTTCAATCACGATCGCGTGGCCGAAAACCGCAGCTCATTTGGACTCTCCTAGCCCCCTCTAGCTATAAATAGGTCTCCCCCGTTCAAAATCGCAGACGAAACCCTAAAATTCTTCCCCGCCGCCACCGGACGTGTCCGTCCAGGCCGGACACGCCCGCGCCGCCGCCCGCGGCAAGTGGTAGCGCGCCACGTGGCCACTCCACCCGCCTCCGCCGTCCGGCCCGCACGGCCCGCAACAGGCCCACGCGGCTCGCGCGTCGCCGCCGCCGGCCGAGCGTGTCCCCGCGCATCCCGCCGCCCCTACGTGCGCTCCGGTCGCCGCCTTGCCGCGGGAGCTCGCCGCGCCGCTGCCTAGCAACCTCGCCGGCGCACCACGCGAGACTCCGTCCGGCCACCGCCTCGTCTGCCGTCGGCCGCGCACCCGCACCGCCTCATCCCCACCGGCGCCGCGCCCACCTCTTCTCCGGTCGGATCTCTTCCCCAGCCCCGTATCCGGCGAGCTCCTACTCCGGCGACGTCCTCCCCATCTCCGGCCACCGTGAGGACGCAAACTTCGGCGATATCTCGGCGCACTTTGGATCAAGGTCTATAGTAAACACTAGATCCCGAGGTCAATTTTCGTCACTAAGTCCTTTTCCGTTCATATTTTGTAGCCTTGTTCATTGCATCATAACTCCGCATCCGTAGCTCTGTTTCGTGCGTGCAATATATCAAATTGTTTGTCTGGATGCCCTCTCCATTTTCTTCCATTGCACCATGCTTTTTTGAGTCCATATTGATTCCTAAAATGCTGTTGCAAGAGTGCTATAGAATGTTAGTTTCTGTTTCTTAACAGATTATGGACATTTGTCATTTTTGCCATGATTAATGTGTGCCTCCTATGAACTTGAGCCCTACATGTGTTTTGGGCTATGCCATGACATCTTTACAGGGGTGTATGCCATATATTTTTGTGATCAATGTGGTGACTAGCACATGCATGCAAAGTAGCTCTCGTGATGTTGCTGATTTCAGGGACTTAGAATTCTTCTAAGTCATTTCCCTGATGTTATTTTTATGCCATGTTTTCATCTTGCTACAAAGTGATCCATGCCTCTTTTGAGCATGTTCAGTAAGGATGATTTTGAGATAGTGTTATGTTCTATCCATCCATGTATTTGTTTGCAATTATGGAGTGCCCTAGCATGACTCAATCTTGCTCTACTTTTGCTATAAAATGTTGCTAGTAGATTGTTTACGTGTTAATCAATTTTGCCAAGGTTGTTGTAGTTGATCAATGCGTGCTATGAGATTGTTCTTGCCATGGTTAGCTTCTTGATCATGTCTTCTTGCTGGGTGTATGCTTAGTTTGTCATGCAATGCTTTATGGTGAGTGCATCGAGCTCGCAAACATGCCTACGTAACTCTGTTTTTGCCATGTTCAATTTTCAGCTAAGTTTGAATCTGTTAACGTAACTTGCTATGTTTACATGGGTGCCATCATGTTTTCTGTGCCCTTTTGTCTTATGGGCATTAAGGAACTTTTGTTATATGCTTTGAGTAGTTTCATTCCATGCCTTGCTTTGCCATGATATGTTCCTGTAGCATGTTGTTATCTTGCTCTAAAATTGCTTCCCGATGTTAAATCCTGACATGTTATTTTTCACCAAGTATGTCAACCTGATATCTTTTGCACTTTTGCCATGCTTGTTTGAAGCTGCTATTTTGTGATTTAGCCGTAGCTCAGTGTTCATCTTTTGTCAAGCATCTTGAGTGGATCACTGCCATGTGATTTGTTTCTATGTTAGAGTGCAGTAGCTTATTTCTTTGATGCATTTTAGATGGCATCGTGGTGTTAATTGCAGAATAGTGCCATTCTTGTTTTGCTTGCCATTTGCAAACCGTGCATCCAATTCCAGTGATCTTTATATCGATTTCGACCGAAATCAATTCATCTTTCCATCAACGCTCTTGGTTTGCCAAGTTGAGGCCTGGTTCAATCTTTTCCGTCCGGAGCATGCATATGCATTGCATTTTACATCCCGCATATCATGTCATGTTTTGCATCATGTTGCTTACGCATTGCACCGTGGTTGATTGCGTTTCCCTTGATTGTGTTCTTACTTTCGGTACAGCCGGGAGACGAGTACATGATCGAGGAACCCGTTGAGTATGCTTACGAGGATTAAGCTTACGTCAACTCGGAGAACTTTGCAGGCAAGATGACCATACCCTCGAAATCACTCCTATCTTTTCTTGCTAGATGCTCGCTCTATTGCTATGCCTATGCCGCGATACCTACCAGATGCTTTATCATGCCTCCCATATTGCCATGTCAAACCTCTAACCCACCTTGTCCTAGCAAAGTGTTGTTTGGCTATGTTACCGCTTTGCTCAGCCCCTCTTATAGCATTGCTAGTTGCAGGTGAAGATTGGAGTTTGTTCCTTGTTGGAACATGTTTATTGTTGGGATATCATTATTATATCTTGTTTACATTAATGCACCTATATACTTGGTAAAGGGTGGAAGGCTCGGCCTTATGCCTGGTGTTTTGTTCCACTCTTGCCGCCCTAGTTTCCGTGATACCGGTGTTATGTTCCTTCATTTTGCGTTCCTTACGCGGTTGGGTTATAATGGGAACCCCTTGACAGTTCTCCTTGAATAAAACTCCTCCAGCAAGGCCCAACCTTGGTTTTACATTTGCCTAACAACCTATAACCTTCCCTTGGGTTTTCGCGAGCCCGAGGGTCATCTTTATTTTATACCCCCCCTGGGCCAGTGCTCCTCTGAGTGTTGGTCCGAAACGAGTAGACTGCAGGGCCACCTCGGGGCAACTTGAGGGTTGGTTTTACTCGAGGATGTCTCATTCGGTGTGCCCTGAGAACGAGATGCGTGCGACTCCTATCGGGATTGGTCAGCACATCGGGCGGCTTTGCTGGTCTTGTTTTACCATTGTCGAAATGCCTTGTAACCGGGATTTCGAGTCTGATCGGGTCGTCCTGGGAGAAGGAATATCCTTTGTTGACCGTGAGAGCTTGTGATGGGCTAAGTTGGGACACCCCTACAGGGTTTTTGAACTTTCGAAAGCCGTGCCCGCGGTTATGGGCAGATGGGAATTTGTTAATATCCGGTTGTAGAGAACTTGACACTTAACTCAATTAAAATGAATCAACAGCGTGTGTAACCATGATGGTATCTTTTCGGTGGAGTCCAGGAAGAGAACACGGTCTCATGTTATGCTTGAACGTAAGTAGTTTTAGGATCACTTCTTGATCTTTGTAGCTTCTAGTCCGTGCTTTGCCTTCTCTTCTCGCTCTCATTTGCGTAAGTTAGCCACCATATATGCTAGTGCTTGCTGCAGCTCCACCTCACTACTTTTGCCTACCCATAAGCTTAAATAGACTTGATCGCGAGGGTGTGAGATTGCTGAGTCCCCGTTACTCATAGATTACTTCCAAAACCAGATGCAGGTGCCGATGATGTCATTCCAGGAGATGCGCCTGAACTCAAGTGGGAGATCGATGAGGACTCAGGACGTTACTACGTTTCCTTTCCAGATGATCATTAGTGGAGCCCATTTGGGGCGATCGGGGATTTTATGCATTTGGGGTTGTCTTTATTTTGGTTCCGTAGTCGGACCTTGATTGTATCTGGATGATGTAATGCTATATTTATGTATTGTGTGAAGTGGCGATTATAAGCCAACTCTGTACCTCTTTCTTATTCAGTACATGGGATGTGTAAAGACTACCCCTCTTGCGACGTGCCTACAATGCAGTTATGCCTCTAAGTCGTGCTCCGACACGTGGGAGATATAGCCGCATCGTGGGTGTTACAAGTTGGTAATCAGAGCCTTCCCCGACTTAGGAGCCCCCTGCTTGATCGAATCGTTGGCGTTGTTGAGTCTAGAAAAATGTTTTGAGTCTTTTAGGATTATATATATCGGAGAGTAGGATTCTTTTTACTCCTCAGTCCCTTCGTCGCTCTGGTGAGGCATCCTGACGTAGAGTTTTGACTCGTCTCTTCTCAAATTTCACTAAATTTTTTTAGGGATCACGCGGGTATCTTGGAATCGTTCTGATGGTTTTGTGACGAGAACATTGTTCTTGGTGCCTCCTGACATTTAGGGGTTGTGGCAGTGTCCTGGTGAGTTGAGCTCCGAGGTGTTGTCGTCACAGTTTTATCATTGCAGTTCTGGAATACCTGAGTTTCACCGACATCGAAAATCTCTTTTATGCAGTTGTTGGTGAGATAACCTCGACGCAACCCAATACTTGGGCGGGAGTTCAAGAGTATTGCCATACTCGTATAACGGATGCTTTTCGAAGGTTGAGGTAAATGATTTCCGAAGGTTTCTTGGTTATGTGTTAAAGGATGGATACAGCTAGATGTAGGATTTGCTAGTTTTGGGTGAAATATTATGCTTCCCCTGTATCCCCAACACCTGATTGCATAACCGGAAAATTTTGGGAGTTTCATAGGTGGGAATTCATGTAGCTCTAGTATTTCTTCCGCAGATATTTGGTTCGTGATTGGGTAATCCTTACCAAGTATTTGTTCATGTCCGTACCTTGTTGTTTTATTCATATACATCTATCTAAGTGGCTTCTCAATTTATGGAAGTGTGACCTTTTAATTTGGAATTCATTCGTTCATTCTTGTTCGAATGTTAAGGCTATATGTTGCAATTTTGATCCATTTGATTCAGCTTGAATATATGTCTGTCGGACGCTAAAGGATGTCACCCTCTTCAGGATGGCTCCTCCAACGTGTCAGAATCCGGAACCTCCGCCACCATCTCCACCTCCGGAGGCATGGCAAGCTGTGATGGCCGCTACCAACGCCAACACGCAGTTGATTATGCAACTCTTGCAAGAGCACAACCAAGGAAATCAAGGCAATGGAAATAATCAAACTCACTTTTCTACCCTCAACCAGTTCCTCCAAACCAGCTAAAGACCTTTAGTAACTGTGTCGAGGCCACAAACACTGATGATTGGCTCGTGGATATCTACAAACATTTTGAGTGTAGCAACGTCAGGCCTGAGGACTTTGTCAAGTTTGCCTCATTCCAACTCAAAGACCAAGCTGCTGAGTGGTATCAACAATACAAAGATTCCAAAGGAGGTCGTGCGATTACTTGGGATGATTTCCGCCAAGACTTCAGAGCTCACCACATTCCTCAGAGTGTTGCTGAGAGTAAGCGTGAGGAGTTCCGCAATCTGAAGCAAGGCAACTTGTCTGTTTACCAATACAACATCCAGTTCCAGAGGCTCGCTCGCTTTGCCAAGCAAGACGTCCCTAACGAGAAGAGCATGATTTATCAGTTTAGAGGTGGCCTCAGGGAAGATCTACAACTAGCTCTTGTGCTTTTTGAGCCGAAAAAGTATGATGAGTTCTACAGCATGGCATTAAAGCAAGAGACCGCTCAGCTCAAGTGCGATGCTTCCAAGAAGAGAGTTAGGGATGCAACTCCTTCTTCAACTCAAGTGGCAGCTAAGCAGCAAAAGTATTGGTTGCCTCCTCCTCTTCCGTTCCGTCAGCCTTATCAGCAGAAGAGCAAAGGTGGCAATGGATCTTCCCACCCACCCAACCCAGCCTTTCAGAACAAAGCTTCGTCTCATGCTCCAAGGTCAAGTGCTCCGTATCACCGACCGCTCTCAGAGGTTACGTGCAAGAAGTGTCAGTAGAAAGGTCACTATGCAAACAAATGCTTCAACCAGAGGCGTCTTCCGCCTCCTCCTCCTGTGAGATCTGACAGCAATGCAGTGGTCAAGCATAATCCCAAGCATGCCAAGGTCAACATGATGAACACAGCTCAGGCAGAGGACTCATCAGAAGTGATCATGGGTAACCTTCCTATTAATGATATTCCTGCAAGAGTTCTTTTTGATACTGGTGCATCGCATTCTTTCATGTCATTTCCTTTTGCATCAAAGCACAATGTTGACACAGAGGTTTTGTCCAAAGTCATGAAGTTGTTTCTCCCAAAAATCTTATGACTTCTAGTTTGGTGGCTCCCGATGTCTCTGTTCAGTTTGGAGACTATAAATTTATGTCCTCTCCATTGGTTATTGGTAACTCGGATATTGATCTAATTCTCAGCATGGATGGGATTTCTAAGCACAAGGCTCAACTTGATTGAGCTGCCAGGCAGATTCAATTGAGACACTCGTCCGAGGATGTGATCGTCTTTACCGCTCGTGATGATACCATTCGACTGTTTTCTCTCAATGAGAAGGGTGAGCTGAATGCCATCTCTCAGATTCCAGTCGTTTGTGAATATCAAGACGTCTTTCCAGAAGAGCTTACAGGAATGCCTCCTCACCGGCCAGTTGAATTCGTCATCGATCTTGAGCCTGGCACGGAACCTGTTTGCAAACGTCCTCACAAGCTTGGACCAGAAGAGTTGAAGGAGCTGAAGAAACAACTCGATATACAAGAACATATGGGTCTGATCCAACCGAGTTCTTCTCCATTGGGTTGTGGTGTTCTTTTTGACAAGAAGAAGGATGGCACGGACCGACTTTTGTCGGCTAACGTCCATTGAACAAGAAGACCATAAAGAACAAGTACCCACTTCCCAACATCAATGAGCTATTCGAACAACTCAAAGGTGCTGAAGTATTCTCCAAGATTGACCTCCATATGGGCTATCATCAGATTCGCATTCTTGAACAAGATATCCCCAAGACAGCATTCAGAACAAGCTATGGTTCCTATGAATACACTGTCATGTCTTTCGGCCTTGTCAATGCTCCTCCAACGTTCTCTCGCATGATGAACTTCATCTTCAACCCTTACACAAATGACTTCGTCTTGGTATCTCGATGACATTTTGGTCTTTTCTAAGAACAAGGAGGATCATGCCAAGCACTTGATATTGGTGTTGGACAAACTCAGAGAACATCAGTTCTATGCGAAGTTTTCAAAGTGCGAGTTTTGGCTCAATGAGGTTCTCTACCTTGGGCATATCATCTCCGCCAAGGGCATAGCTGTTAATCCTGAGAAGGTGCCTACAATTGTGAATTGGGAACCGCCTCAGAATGTGAAGCAGCTTCGCAACTTTCTTGGTCTCGCAAGTTATTGTCGAAGATTCGTTGAGAATTTCTCTAAGATCGCGAAGCCTCTTTCCAACCTTCTCCAGAAGCATGTGAAGTATGTCTGGACGCCTGAATGTGACATCGCTTTCAACACCCTCAAAGAGAAGTTAGTCACAGCTCCAGTTCTGACTCCTCCTGATGAATCCAAACCATTTGAGGTTTTCTGTGATGCTTCCCTGCAAGGCCTCGGTGCTGTTTTAAGGCAAGAGAAGAAAGTGATGGCCTATACCTCTCGCCAGTAGAAGCCCAACGAAAAGAACTACCCCACTCATGACCTCGAGTTAGCGGCAGTTGTCCATGCTCTTTTAACATGGAGACATCTCTTGTTGGGAAGGAAAGTGGACATCTTCACTGATCATAAGAGTCTCAAGTACATCTTCACTCAGCCCAACCTCAACCTTAGGCAGACTCGTTGGGTCAAAATGATTCAAGAGCATAATCCGAGTATTGAATATACCCTAGGCAAGGCCAATGTAATTGCTGACGCTTTGAGAAGGAAGGCTTACTACAACAATTTGATTCTTAAGCCCTTCCAACCGGATCTTTGTGAAGCTTTCCGCAAACTTAATCTCCAAGTTGTTCCTCAAGGATTCCTTGCCAACCTCCAAGTCTCTCCTACTTTGGAAGATCAGATTCGTGAGGCTCAACTTCTTGATGCTATGGTGAAGAAGGTGAAGATTGGGATTGCCAAGAGCCAACCCAAGTACAAGTGCTATTGCCTTGATGACAAAGATACTCTATTCTTCGAGGATCGAATTGTTGTTCCTAAAGGTGACCTTCGTAAAGTCATCATGAACGAGGCTCACAATTCACTCCTTTCTATTCACCCTGGAAGTTCAAAGATGTACCATGACCTCAAGCAGTCGTATTGGTGGACTCAAATGAAGCGCGAGATTGCTCAGTTCGTGAACGAATGTGATGTCTGCAGAAGAGTGAAAGCAGAACACCAACGGCCAGCTGGTCTCCTCCAACCTCTGGCCATTCCAGAATGGAAGTTTGACCATATTGAGATGGACTTCGTGACGGGATTTCCCAAGTCCAAGCATGACAATGATGCTATCTTTGTTGTCATCGACAAGCTCACTAAAGTGGCTCATTTTCTTCCTATCAAAGAATCTATCACAGCAACTCAGTTCGCAGAGCTATATACCTCCAGGATTGTCTCTTTGCACAGAATTCCGCAGTTGATATCTTCAGATCGTGGAAGCATCTTTACCTCTAAGTTTTGGGATTCCTTCCAGAAGGCCATGGGCACCAACATTCGGTTCAGCACAGCCTTTCATCCTCAAACTAGTGGCCAAGTCGAGCGAGTAAATCAAATTCTTGAGGATATGCTCAGGGCTTGTGTCATTTATTTTGGTATGAAGTGGGAAGATTGTCTTCCATATGCCGAGTTATCCTACAACAATAGCTTCCAAGCGAGTTTGGGCAAGGCCCCATTCGAGATTCTCTATGGCAGAAAGTGTCGTACTCCTCTTAACTGGTCAGAGAGTGGTGAACGCCAACTTCTTGGCAATGACTTGATCACAGAGGCTGAAGAAATGTGCAAAGTCATTCATGAAAATCTCAAAGCCGCGCAGTCGCGCCAGAAGAGTTACTATGATAGCAAGCATCGTGACTTGGCTTTCAAGATCGGAGACCATGTCTACCTCCGCATCTCTCCAATGAAAGGTACTCGTCGCTTCGGTATCAAAGGGAAGCTTGCCCCTAGATACGTGGGTCCTTTCAAGATTGTTGGAAAAAGAGGCGATCTCGCCTATGAACTTGAGCTTCCATCCAACTTTGCAAATGTGCACGACGTGTTTCACGTGTCTCAGCTTCGCAAGTGTTTCAAGACTCCTGATCGCACCATCAACTTCGAAGAGATTGATCTCCAAGAAGACCTGTCTTATCATGAGGACCCCGTTGCTATTCTTGAAGAAACTGAGTGCAAGACTCGCAACAAGTCTATCAAATTCCTGAAAGCGAAGTGGTCACACCATTCCGACCGTTAAGCCACCTGGGAATGCGAGGACCACCTCCGTTCCGAATACCCGGAGTTTTTCCAGTCCTAGATCTCGGGACGAGATCCTTTCGTAGTGGTGGAGTGTTGTAACGCCCCGTATGTAACTTGCCATATTTGTATTCCAACTCTTGCCATTTTCAGCACTAAGTTATGATATTCCCTCATGGTTGGGTTTTGTCTTCGTTTTGCTTTTTGTCCTTGACATGCATCTCATATCATGTCATCATGTGCATCGCATTTGCATACATGTTCGTCTCATGCATCTGAGCTTTTCCCCCGTTGTCCGTTTTGCATTCCGGCACTCCTACGTCCTCCGGCGCCCCCTTTTTCCTCTTTTCATGTGTGGGTGTTCAACATTCTCGGATTGGACCGAGACTTGCCAAGCGGCCTTGGTATAGTACCGGTAGACCGCTTGTCAAGTTTCGTGCCATTTGGACTTCGTTTGATACTCCAACGGTTAACCGAGGAACCGTAAAGGCCTCATGTGTCTTGCAGCCCAACACCCCTCCAAAGTGGCCCAAAACCCATCCAAACCCCCTCCATCCTCTCGGTCATTCGATCACGATCGCGTGGCTGAAAACCGCACCTCATTTTCACTCTCCTAGCCCCATCAAGCTATAAATAGGTCTTCCCCGTTCAAAATCGCAGACGAAACCCTAAAATTCTTCCCCGCCGCCACCGGACGTGTCCGTCCAGGCCGGACACGCCCGCGCCGCCGCAGCAGCCAGTGGCAGCGCGCCATGTGGCCACTCCACCCGCCTCGGCCGTTCGGCCCGCCCAGCCCGCCGCAGGCCCGCGCGGCCCGCGCGTCGCCGCCGCAGGCCGAGCGCGTCCCTGCGCCTCTCGCCGCCCCTGCGTGCGGTCCGGCTGCCACCTCGCCGCGGGAGCTCACCGCGCTGCCACCTAGAAACGTCGCCGGCGTGCCCCGCGAGACTCCGTCCGGTCGCCGCCTCGTCTGCCGTCGGCCGCGCGCCCGCGCCGCCTCGTCCCCACCGGCGCCGCTCCCACCTCTTGTCCGGCCGGATCTCTTCTCCGGCCCCGGATCCGGCGAGCTCCAACTCCGGCAACGTCCTCCCCATCTCCGGCCACCGCGAGGACGCAAACTACGGCGAGATCTCGGCGCACTTTGGATCTAGTGCTATAGTAAACCCTAGATCCCGAGGTCCATTTTCGTCACTAAGTCCTTTCCCGTTCATATTTTCTAGCCTTGTTCATCGCATCATAACTCCACATCTGTAGCTCTATTTCGTGTGTGCAATATATCAAATTGTTCGTCTAGTTGCCCTCTTCATATTGTTCCATTGCACCATGCTTATTTGAGTCCAGCTTGATGCCTAAAATGTTGTTGCAAGAGTGCTATAGAATGTTAGTTTTTGTTTCTTAACAGATTATGGACATTTTTCATTTTTTCCATGATTAATGTGTGCCTCCTATGAACTTGAGCCCTACATGTGTTTTGGGCTATGTCATTCCATCTTTACAGGGGTGTATGCCATGTATTTTTGTGATCAATATGGTGACTAGCACATGCATGCAAAGTAGCTCTCGTGATGTTGCTGATTTCAGGGACTTAGAATTCTTCTAAGTCATTTCCCTGATGTTATTTTTATGCCATGTTTTCATGTTGCTACAGAGTGATCCATGCCACTTTTGAGCATGTTCAGTAAGGATGATTTTGAGATATTGTTATGTTCTATTCATACATGTCTTTGTTTGCAATTATGGAGTAACATGGCATGACTCAATCTTGCTCTACTTTTGCTATAAAATGTTCCTCGCAGATTGTTTAGAGTTAATCAGTTTTGCCAAGGTTGTTGTAGTTCATCCGTGCATGCTATGAGATTGTTCTTGCCATGGTTATCTTCTTGATCATGTCTTCTTGCTGGGTGTATGCTTAGTTTGTCATGCAATGCCTTGTGGTGAGTGCATCGAGCTCGCAAACATGCCTACATAACTCTGTTTTTGCCATGTCTAGTTTTCTGCTAAGTCTGAATCTGTTAACGTAACTTGCTATGTTTACACGGGTGCCATCATGTTTTCTGTGCCCTTTTGGCTTATGGTCAGTAAGGAACTTTTGTTATATGCTTTGATTAGTTTCATGCCATGCCTTGCTTTGCCATAATATTTTCTTGTAGCATGTTGTTATCTTGCTCTAAACATTGCTTCCTGATGTTAAATCCTGACATGTTATTTTTCACGAAATCTGTGAACCTGATATCTTTTGCACTTTTTCCATGCTTGTTTGAACCTGCTATTGTGTGTTTTAGCCGTAGCTCAGTGTTCATATTTTGTCAAGCATCTTGAGTGGATCACTGCCATGTGATTTGTTGCTATGTTAGAGTGCAGTAGCTTATTTCCTTGATGCATTTTAGATGGCATCGTGTTGTTAATCGCAGAATAGTGCCATTATTATTTTGCTTGCCATTTGCAAAACGTGCATACGATTCCGGTGATCTTTATATCGATTTTGACCAAAATCAATTCATCTTTCCAGCGGCGCTCTTGGTTTGCCAAGTTGAGACCTGGTTCAATCTTTTGCTTCCGGAGCACGAAATGCATTGCATTTTACATCCCGCATATCATGCCATGTTTTGCATCATGTTGCTTGCGCATTGCACCATGGTTGATTGCGTTTCCCTTGCTTGTGTTCTTGCTTTGGGTAGAGCCGGGAGATGAGTACGTGATCGAGGAACCCGTTGAGTACGCTTATGAAGATCAAGCTTACGTCAACTCAGAGAACTTTGCAGGCAAGATGACCATACCCTCGAAATCACTTCTATCTTTGCTTGCTAAATGCTCGCTCTATTGCTATGCCTATGATGCGATACCTACCACATGCTTTATCATGCCTCCCATATTGCCATGTCAAACCTCTAAACCACCTTGTCCTAGCAAACCATTGTTTGGCTACGTTACCGCTTTGCTCAACCCCTCTTATAGCATTGCTAGTTGCAGGTGAAGATTGGAGTTTGTTCCTTGTTGGAACATGTTTATTGTTGGGATATTATTATTATATCTTGTTGATATGTCTCCAATGTATCTATAATTTTTGATTGCTCCATGCTATGTTATCTACTGTTATGGGCAATATTGGGCTTTATTATCCACTTTTATATTATTTTTGGGACTAACCTATTAACCGGAGGCCTAGCCCAGAATTGATGTTTTTTTTGCCTATTTCAGTGTTTCGAAGAAAAGGATATCAAATGGAGTCGAAATGGAACGAAATCAACTGGAGAAGTTATTTTTGGAAGGAAATCTATCGGATGGACTTGGACCCCACGTCAGGAGCCAAGGGAGGTGCTCACGAGGGTGGGGGCGCGCCCACCCCCCTAGGGCGCGCCCCCTGCCTCGTGGGCCCCCCGAAGCTCCACCGACGTACTTCCTGCACCCATATATACCTACGTATCCTAAAACTTCCAGAACAGAGATTAGATCAGGAGTTCCGCTGCCAAAAGCCTCCGTAGCCACCGAAAACCAATCTAGACCCGTTCCGGCACCCTACCGGAGGGGGAATCCTTCTCCGGAGGCCATCTTCACCATCCCCGTGCTCTCCATGACGAGGAGGGAGTAGTTCTCCCTCGGGGCTGAGGGTATGTACTAGTAGCTATGTGTTTGATCCCTCTCTGTCTCTCTCGTGTTCTTGAGGTGATACGATCTTGATGTATCGCGAGCTTTGCTATTATATTTGGATCCTATGATGTTTCTCCTCCCCCTCTACTCTCTTGTAATGAATTGAGTTTCCCCTTTGAAGTAATCTTATCGGATTGAGTCTTTAAATATTTGAGAACACTTGATGTATGTCTTGCCGTGCGTATCTGTGGTGACAATGGGATACCACGTGATTCACTTGATGTATGTTTTGGTGATCAACTTGCGGGTTCCGCCCATGAACCTATGCATAGGGGTTGGTACACGTTTTTGTCGTGATTCTCCGGTAGAAACTTTGGGGCACTCTTTGAGGTTCTATGTGTTGGTTGAATAGATGAATCTGAGATTGTGTGATGCATATCATATAATCATACCCACGGATACTTGAGGTGACATTGGAGTATCTAGGTGACATTAGGGTTTTGGTTGATTTGTGTCTTAAGGTGTTATTCTAGTATGAACTCTAGGGCTGTTTGTGACACTTATAGGAATAGCCCAATGGATTGATTAGAAATAATAACTTTGAGGTGGTTCCGTACCCTACCATAATCTCTTCGTTCGTTCTCCGCTATTAGTGACTTTGGAGTGACTCTTTGTTGCATGTTGAGGGAACTTGCACTAGCGAAAGTATGAACCCTAGGCCTTGTTTCAACGCATTGCAATACCGTTTATGCTCATTTTTATCATTAGTTACCTTGCTGTTTTTATTATTTCAGATTATAAATACCTTTATCTACTATCCATATACCACTTGTATCGCCATCTCTTCGCTGAACTAGTGCACCTATACAATTTACCATTGTATTGGGTGTGTTGGGGTCACAAGAGACTCTTCGTTATTTGGTTTCACGGTTGCTTGAGAGAGACCATCTTCATCCTACGCCTCCTACAAATTGATAAACCTTAGGTCATCCACTTGAGGGAAATTCGCTACTGTCCTACAAACCTCTGCACTTGGAGGCCCAACAACATCTACAAGAAGAAGGTTGTGTAGTAGACATCACTTGTTTACTTTAATGCACCTATATACTTGGTAAAGGGTGGAAGGCTCGGCCTTTTTCCTGGTGTTTTGTTCCACTCTTGCCGCCCTAGTTTCCGTCATACCGGTGTTATATTCCTTGATTTTGCGTTCCTTACGCAGTTCGGTTATAATGGGAACCCCTTGACAATTCGCCTTGAATAAAACTCCTCCAGCAAGGCCCAACCTTGGTTTTACATTTGCCTAACAACCTATAACCTTCCCTTGGGTTTTCGCGAGCCCGAGGGTCATCTTTATTTTAACCCCCCCCCCCCCCCCCGGGGGGCAGTGCTCCTTTGAGTGTTGGTCCAAAACGAGTAGACTGCGGGGCCACCTCAGGGCAACTTGAGGGTTGGTTTTACTCGTAGGATGTCTCATCCAGTGTGCCCTGAGAAAGAGATGTGTGCGACTCCTATCGGGATTTGCCGTCACATCGGGCGGCTTTGCTGGTCTTGTTTTACCATTGTCGAAATGTCTTGTAACCGGGATTCCGAGTCTGATCGGGTCATCCTGGGAGAAGGAATGTCCTTCGTTGACCATGAGAGCTTGTGATGGGCTAAGTTGAGACACCCCTGCAGGGTTTTTGAACTTTCGAAAGTCGTGCCCATGGTTATAGGCAGATGGGAATTTGTTAATATCCGATTGTAGAGAACTTGACACTTAACTTAATTAAAATGAATCAATAGCGTGTGTAACCGTGATGGTCTCTTTTCGGCGGAGTCCGGGAAGAGAACACGGTCTCGTGGTATGCTTGAATGTAAGTAGTTTTAGGATCACTTCTTGATCTTTGTAGCTTCTCGTCCGTGCTTTGCCTTATCTTCTCGCTCTCATTTGCGTAAGTTAGCCACCATATATGCTAGTGCTTGCTGCAGCTCCACCTCACTACTTTTGCCTACCCATAAGCTTAAATAGACTTGATCGCGAGGGTGTGAGATTGCTGAGTCCCCGTGACTCACATATTACTTCCAAAACCAGATGCAGGTGCTGATGATGTCATTCCAGGAGATGCAACTGAACTCAAGTGGGAGTTCGATGAGGACTCAGGACGTTACTATGTTTCCTTTCCAGACGGTCAGTAGTGGAGCCCAGTTGGGGCGATCGGTGATTTTATGCATTTGGGGTTGTCTTTATTTTGGTTCCGTAATCGGACCTTGATTGTATCTGGATGATGTAATGCTATATTTATGTATTTTGTGAAGTGGCGATTGTAAGCCAACTCTGTACCTCTTTCTTATTCAGTACATGGGATGTGTAAAGACTACCCCTGTTGCGACATGCCTACAATGCGGTTATGCCTCTAAGTCGTTCTCCGACACATGGGAGATATAGCCGCATCGTGGGTGTTACACACACACACTCTCTCTCTCTCTCTGTCCAACCTATTTCCCGTCCTTCAGTTATGTATGGATGTCGACTGATCTCCCTCAAGACATAGCTGGGCCTGTCCTTCTCAACACATATATGAGTCGTTCTACCTCTCTAGTTAGGCCTCTGCCTCCCCCTCCCCCCCCCACACACCGATACATCGAGTGCTCTAGTCATGTCTCCTTGCCACACACAAACTTGCCATGTGCCCTCCAATGTTCCGGTAGGTTAGTCGCCCTATATCTTTGACTTTCACACGCATCATTTTTGATGGCTCTCTTCATCGATCTCGCACCCACCCACTTGATCCTCTCTTCAACTCTATCGATATCTATGACCCCTCCCTCTCTTCTCATGGATCGCCCCCTCTATATATGATATCGATAGGCCTCTATTTCACACACATTGCATGTGTCAAATTTTTTATGTGTCACGAACGCACACGCCATCTGTCTAGATTTGTATCTCTCTCGCACACATCCACATAGGTGGGGGACGTGCATGAAGAGAAGAGGTGCACGCATGTCGCATGTACTCTTGTCTCTTTCCCAACCACACCCATGCAGGTACATGGTGGAGCTCATTTCTGTATGAAAAGGCAGCCCACGTGGTAATTTGAGACATGTACTGGTTGTCCACTTGATGGAGGATCGTCTACCACGGGTGAACAAACAAATTGCAACTTGACTTATGTTAAAAAAGAGGCAAACCATGTGGGGCCTACCTTAGAGGCAATGCTCTATACACTCGGGATGCTCTGTGCGTATTACTTTTGATGTGTCTTGTCAACTCGCAAAACGAGGAGAAGGTTTCTTAGTACACCGTCTCCCCCGCCCACGGGCACGGTGGCTCACAGGACGAGGTGAAGCTTGCTTATTACGCCTTACGCCCGCTCCCTCGCCCACGCGCGCAGTGGCTCGCAAGACAAGGAGAAAATTTTACTAATCCCTCCGTTTACTCCTCGTCCCTACCTTGGTTAGAGAGATTATCATATTATTTGTAATACATGTCCTTTAGTAGATTTCAATATGAACTACTAGTACATACTCCAATCACTGATGTATATAGACGTATTTTAGAGTGTAGATTCAGTCATTTTGCTTCGTATGTAGTCAATATTAAACGGACGTAATAGTACGCACTCTCCCTCGCCCACGTGGTGGACGTGCAGCAATTCATTCGATCTCATATGGCTAGAATGATATGTACTTCAGTACCATTATTACTAGACTTTCCAAAGAGGCAAAGACCCAATCGCAAGGTTAATATTTCGGAGATGTCAAGCGCAAGGTTTATAGGAGAACGAGTAGTAGCAGTACTAGTAGTACGTACCAGTGGTACATACTGTACGAGGAAGAAGGCAACAAGATGTATGTTTTGAGTGACACACTCTTCTTACAAAACGTGCTAGACCTAGTGGACCTCATTGTTGCAATGGGACTACTCCCTATCATAGATGGCACGACTCACAGTGGTGGGCAGCGGGCATAATTCGAAGCTGCTTAGGCTAGTCATAGTGGGAGTAACTTATGACATGACACATCCCAAGACAAATTTGCTTATTTTGCATGGAGTTAATGAGGGAAGAGATGCTTGTGGTAACTTAATATGTTACTGTAACATAACACACCCCGAGGTAAAATGATTCTAAGTCTCAATTAATGAAGGTTTGTATGTTACCATCTATATGTTACTACCCATTATGAAGGTAGTAACATGGACTAGCACTACTGCAGGATGCTGCTAACGCGACACTACGATCAGAGACCCTTTCAGGAAACTGTGTGTGATGCATTAATCACAAACGAGATTGTAAAAAACCGTAAAAAAGGTGCAAAAGGTTTGCAATGGAGGATGCATCAAACACGGTTCAGATTTTAGTTGTGTGTGCGATCCAGGGCGTACGGTTCAGTCCAATGAAACGTTTGCGATGAGGCGGAACAAAAGAACGGGCAGCCTGATGAAGGCGTGTGCGATGTACAACATACGGTTCACTTGGATGAACTGTCTGTGATTAGGCAACACAAAAGAAACGGTCAGCCAGATCAAGGTGTGTGCAATGTACAACATACAGTTCACTCGGATGAACCGTTTGCGATGAGGCGGGACAAAAGAAACGGGCAGCCTGATGAAGGCATGTGCGATGTACAGCATACGGTTCACTCGGATGAACTATTTGTGATTAGGCCACACTAAAGAAACGGTTTGCCAGATCAAGGTGTGTGCGATGTACGACACGCGGTTCACTCGGATGAACTGTTTGCGTTGAGACAAGAGAACATAAATGGTTCAACATAACAAATATCATAAATATTGCAAGGTTCAAGTTCAAAGATTACAGCGCCCAAATTCAAACATTGCAAGCTGCGTCATTTTTGAAAAGGGGTCAGCTGCTGACAAGTCATGTATGGGTTTGACACAATAACTTCCAATTGCTTTGCCATATGCTCTTCCAATACAAAGTCTGACATTTTTGGAGGCACTTCCATTCCGCAGTACCAGCCGCCTCTGATAATCATACCATTGATCTTTCTTAATTAAATGCGTGTTCAACCTCAGTACCCTCAGCACCTTTGCTCTGTCAAGAAAGAACATGGCGAGTGTAATCTCCGGTGGGGTCCCTCGGTAGGAGTTCAAAGTAATATTTGAGAGATGCAGACCCAGGCATTCGATGTGATTGTTGTTATCAACATCTTCCACCGGTCCCAATATGCACTGCAAAAGAAGAGAAATTTTTAGTGCCCACATGCAGTTTTGAACAATGCTACACGCCCATTTGGTTTGCAGGATTTTTAAAATGCACCAACGTGCCATCTTCGACCTGTCATGATTAACATGGGAATTAATTTGATTACAATCTACAAACATGTAGCCTTCTTCACAAGAGGTTGGATTGGATGAAAAATTCCCTAAGAAAACTAGTATAGATGAATCCAAAGGAGAAATGCTTATGGACGATTGTAACCATAGGAATGAAGCAACCAATATGGGGTGGGGTGTATGTCCTAAAATCCTCCAAAATTCCTTCAGAAATCATAGTACATAGTCATTGTAAACATGGGAAAGGTGAAAAAAATTGAGCTCCCTTATGGTTAACATTTAACAGGAAAGGAACATCACCTGGATATACGGCTTCTTCAGGCAAGGAAAGCATCTCATGCAACTGAAAACTTGGTCCAGGTTGGGGACGACAGATTCTAGTGCCAAGACCTTCACTGTGCCTAGAGTCTGGGTATAAGATTGATATCAAGAAGGAGAGGTATATAAGGAGACTGTTTTACCTAAAAGTTTTAGTATTTGATAGACGAGTAGCCCACCACTTTCAATTTCGGTGCAGAAATGACATTGATTCTTGTCGGACCTTGTTGATCAACTACAAGTAATCTCTCAAGTGAAGGTGTGTCCTGGATGACCATATTGTGGTACACCTTTTGTGATCTCTCGTTGAAGCACCATCAACACACATAAATAGTGTAGAGAGTCCTGGAGGTGATGTTCAAGGTACTCGACCAATTCATCGCTTGAAGACAAAGGAACTCGAGTGCAGTACAGCTGCGCAGCAGGCGCTCCATGTCATCCTTTGGGATGCAGACGGCGACGAGCTCAAGGTGCTTTAGTCGTGGTAGAAAAAGAGCGAGCGCGTCATTAGGGGGGAGGGAATGGCAGTTCATGAACTTGGTGAGGCATAGCATGGGCGCGAAGCGAAGCACGGACGTTGTCAACAAGCTAGTATGCCCATCATTATAACTTAGCTTCTCGAGCATATCTATGGTGCGGGATCAGAACCACTCGTCAAGCTTGGCTCACTCCTTGCCATTGGAACGTAATTTTCCCACGATAAGGCCTTTGATTGGGCCATGGTGACTGCCAAGGATCTGGGAGAACGCATCCAAGCTTTGGTGATAGCCATGGCAGAGCTTGTGGGCGTGGAGGAGGTCGACAGGGGTGTGGAGCCATAGGGTGTGCCACCTCCGGGAAACGGCAGCTATCCTCACCTGATTTCTGATTAGGAAGAGGGATATGAGGACTATCAACATATCATCGGGGAGGTTCTTGATGATCTAGGACTGCTCGAGTCGCTTGCGGTTCTTTCTCGACCTGCCTCCGCTTGTTGGCAGCCTCGTTCTCCACCTCGTCAGCGGGGACAGGAACCTCTGTCTCCATATTCACGCCGTGTTCCGGTGCTTTAGCAGCCCTGGCGTTGCCACTCCCTCTGATGGGGCGCTTCGGTGGCATCGTCGTACACTAACGACTTTCAGTACTCAAAGCAACATCGAGGATGCAAGGAAGAGAGAGGAATTGTGTGTGTGGCGAGGATGGGGGGCGCGGCCGCTCGGCGACGCCATTAATATAGACAAGTGGGAACAAGGCGGGCGGTGGTCCAAGGCTATCTTGCTTCCAGGTGAGAAGGATTGCATAATCTCTAGTATGAATGAAATCTATGCTTAATTATTGAATTTTAGTTGCAAAAAATAGATGGTGATATTGATTTTTAGCTGCATATTTTGACAAATCGCAGTGTCTCTTGGGTTAGCGCTGAAGTCTGGCTTTAATTTGCATACCATAATCTGAACCATTTGCGTTGAAGAGATGCACATATCCTGTGTTGAACATCTTGTACGCTTCCCGGTGAGCCTGCACACCGGACTGCGCTCGCACGCCTCCCGTTTAGTCAAAAGCTTTCCACACGGCACCTCCTATAGCCATTAAAACCAAGACACGTGGCATCACATGAATGGTTAACCGAACACACACGGTTTGAATTATACAAACGTTTGAGATATTAAAGTGGCAGCTTTTTTTCAAAATGCCTTTGTTGGCTGTCATTATTCGAGTGCGCCTTCTCTCAAAATGGACACGAAAAATACCATAGCATGTCGGGTGCCATTCCATGATAGCATTCCAAGTTTCATGAATTTCAGACGAGTTTTGGATTTACTAGAATTTAAAAACCAGGCATCTCAATGTTTTGCCGGCAATCAACGATGCCCTGGTGTTTGAAATTCATTCCCATTTCTTGCACGGGACCTAAGCATGCACCCCAGGACATATATTTGATTTTTTAACCAAATTATATGCACTAGAGCATCCACATGTAGTTCAAATTTGAATTATGCACATAAATGCATTGAAAACTTAGTTGATGCAGAAAAATGTCCAAACAAACCCCGAAAAATCACAAAAATTCACACAACACTCCTGTTGTTCTATGTTGACACGAGAAAAAAAACTTGAAAGCAATAAGAGGCAATGGATATCGTTTCGTCCCCAAAGGTGGGACGTTCCCTACCGAATCATCATGCTTGTTGTGAGAAGTTCCGGTTTATGAGAAGCATATACCCAAACCAGCCCCAAATGGGACAAAATTTGAAACACGACATGTTGATGCCGCTCCATGATAGCATGCCAAGTTTCATGAATTTCAGACGAGTTTTGGATTTACTAGAATTTAATAACGAGGCATCTCAATGTTTTGCCGGCAATCAACGGTGTCCCGGTGTTTGAAATTCATTCAAATTTCTTGCATGGGGCCTAAGCATGCACCCAAGGACACATATTTGATTTTTCAACCAATTTATATGCACTGGAGCATGCGCATGTAGTTCAAATTTGAATTATGCACAAAAATGCATTGAAAACTCAGTTAATGCATAAAAATGTCCAAACGAACCCCAAAAAAATCACACAACACTCCTGTTGTTCTATGTTGACACGAGAAAAAAACTAGAAAGCAATAAGAGGCAATGGATATCGTTTCGCCCCAAAGGTGGGACGTTCCCTACCGAAAACCATGATTCTTGTTGTGAGAAGCTCCGGTATGTGAGAAGCATATACCCAAACCTGCCCCAAATGGGACAAAATTTGTACCAAGGCATGTTGATGCTGCTCCATGATAGCATGCCATGTTTCATGAATTTCAGATGAGTTTTTAATTTACTGGAATTTAAAAACCAGGCATCTCACTGTTTTTCCGGCAATTAACGGTGCCCTCGTGTTTAAAATTCATTCCATTTCTAGCATGGGCCCTAAGCATGCACCCAAGGACACCGATTTGATATTTCAACCAATTTATATGCACTGGAGCATGCACATGTAGTTCAAATTTGAATTATGCACATAAATGCATTGAAAACTTATTTAATGCATAAAATGTCCAAACGAACCCCAGAAAATTGCAAAAATTCACACAACACTCCTGTTGTTCTATATTCACACGAGAAAAAAACTTGAAAGCACTAAGACACAATGGATATCGTTTCTTCCCTAGAGGTGGGACGTTCCCTACCGAAAGCAATCATGCTTGTTGTGAGAAGCTCTGGTTTGTGAGAAGCATATACCCAAAAATGCCCCAAATGGGAGAAAATTTGTACCACGAGACTTTGATGCCGCTCCATGATAGCATGCCAAGTTTCATGAATTTCAGACGAGTTTTGGATTTACTAGAATTTAAAAACGAGGCATCTCAATGTTTTGCCGACAATCAACGGTGCCCTGGTGTTTGAAATTCATTTTCATTTCTTGCATGGGGCCTAAGCATGCACCCATGGACACATATTTGATTTTTCAACCAATTTATATGCAATGGAGCATGCGCATGTAGTTCAAATTTGAATTATGCACATAAATGCATTGAAAACTCAGTTAATCTATAAAAATGTCCAAACAAACCCCGAAAAATCACAAAAAATCACACAACACTCCTGTTGTTCTATGCTGACACGAGAAAAAAACTTGAAAGCAATAAGAGGCAACGGATATCATTTCACCCCAAAGGTGGGACATTCCCTATCGAAAACCATCATGCTTGTTGTGAGATGCTCCAGTATGTGAGAAGCATATACCCAAACCTGCCCCAAATGGGACAAAATTTGTACCACGGCAAGTTGATGCCGCTCCATGATAGCATGACATGTTTCATGAATTTCAGACGAGTTTTGGATTTACTGGAATTTAAAAACCAGGCATCTCAATGTTTTGCCGGCAATTAACGGTGCCCTAGTGTTTGAAATTCATTCCATTTCTAGCATGGGACCTAAGAATGCACCAAAGGGCACATATTTGATTTTTCAACAAATTTATATGCACTGGAGCATGCGCGTGTAGTTCAAATTTGAGTTATGCACATAAATGCATTGAAAACTCAATTAATGCATAAAAATGTCCAAATGAACCACGAAAAATCACCAAAATTCACACAACACTCCTGTTGTTCTATGTTGACACGAGAAAAAAAACTTCAAAGCAAAAGAAGCAATTGATATCGTTTCGTCCCCAAAGTTGGGACGTTCCCTACCGAAAACCATCATGTTTGTTGTGAAAAGCTCCGGGTTGTGAGAAGCATATACACAAGCCTGCCCCAAATGGGACAAAATTTGTACGATGACATGTTCATACCGCTCCATGATAGCATGCTAAATTTAATGAATTTTAGACGACTTTTGGATTTACTAGAATTTAAAAACCAGGCATCTCAATGTTTTTCCGGCACTCAACGGTGCCATCGTGTTTGAAATTCATTCCCATTTCTTGCATGGGACCAAAGCATGCACCCAAGGACACCGATTTGATTTTTCAACCAATTTATATGCTCTGGAGCATGCACATGTAGTTCAAATTTGAAATATGCACATAAATGCATTGAAAACTCAATTAATGCATAAATATGTCTGAACGAACCCCGAAAAATCACAAAAATTCAAACAACACTCATGTTGTTCTATGTTGACACGAGAAAAAAAACTTGAAAGCAAAAGAGGCAATGGATATCGTTTTGTCCCCAAAGGTGGGACGTTCCCTACCGAAAACCATCATGCTTGTTGTGAGGAGCTCCATTTTGTGAGAAGTATATACACAAGCCTGCCCCAAATGGGAAAAAATTTGTACCATGGCATGTTGATTCCGCTCCATGATAGCATGCCAATTTAATGAATTTCAGACAACTTTTGGATTTACTAGAATTCAAAAACCAAGCATCTGAATATTTTGCCGGCAATCAACGGTGCCATGGTGTTTGAAGTTCATTCCCATTTCTTGCATGGGACCAAAGCATGCACCCAAGGACACCGATTTGATTTTTCAACCAATTTATATGCACTGGAGCATGCACATGTAGTTTAAATTTGAATTATGCACATGAGTGCATTGAAAACTCAATTAATGCATAAAAATGTCCAACCGAACCCCGAAAAATCACAAAAATCACACAACACTCCTGTTGTTCTATGTTGACATGAGAAAAAAACTTGAAAGCAATAAGAGGCAATGGATATCGTCTCGCCCCAAAGGTGGGACATTCCCTACCGAAAACCATCATGCTTGTTGTGAGAACCTCCGGTATGTGAGAAGCATATACCCAAACCTGCCCCAAATGGGACAAAATTTGTAGCACGGCATGTTGATGCTGCTCCATGATAGCATGCCATGTTTCAGGAATTTCAGACGAGTTTTCGATTTACTGGAATTTAAAAACCAGGCATCTCAATGTTTTTCCGGCAATTAACGGTGCCCTAGTGTTTGAAATTCATTTAATTTCTAGCATGGGACATAAGCATGCACCCAAGGACACTGATTTGATTTTTCAACTAATTTATATGCACTGGAGCATGCACATGTATTTCAAATTTGAATTATGCACATAAATGCATTGAAAACTCAGTTAATGCATAAAAATGTCCAAACAAACCCCGAAAAATCGCAGAAATTCACACAACACTCATGTTGTTCTATATTCACACGAGAAAAAAACTTGAAAGCAATAAGACACAATGGATATCGTTTCATCCCCAGAGGTGGGACGTTCCCTACCGAAAACAATCATGCTTGTTGTGAGAAGCTTCGGTTTGTGAGAAGCATATACCCAAACCTACCCCAAATGGGATAAAATTTGTACCACGGCATGTTGATCCGCTCCATGATAGCATGCCAAGTTTCATGAATTTCAGACGAGTTTTGGATTTACTAGAATTTAAAAACGAGGCATCTCAATGTTTTGCCGGCAATCAACAGTGCCCTGGTGTTTGAAATTCATTCTCATTTCTTGCATGGGGCCTAATCATGCACCCAAGGACACATATTTGATTTTTCAACCAATTTATATGCACTAGAGCATGCACATGTAGTTCAAATTTCAATTATGCACATAAATGCATTAAAAACTCAGTTAATGTATAAAAATGTCCAAATGAACCCTGAAAAATCACAAAAAATGACACAACACTCCTCTTGTCCTATGTTGACACGAGAAAAAAACTTGAAAGCAAAAGAGGAATGGATACCGTTTTGTCCCCAAAGGTGGGACGTTCAATGTTTTGCCGGCAATCAACGGTGCCATGGTATTTGAAATTCATTCCCATTTCTTGCATGGGACCAAAGCATGCACCCAAGGACACCGATTTGATTTTTCAACCAATTTATATGCTCTGAAGAATGCACATGTAGTTCAAATTTGAATTATGCACATAAATGCATTGAAAACTCAATTAATGCATAAAAATGTCCGAACGAACCCCGAAAAATCACAAAAATTCACACAACACTCATGTTGTTCTATGTTGACATGAGAAAAAAACTTGAAAGTAAAAGAGGAATGGATATCGTTTTGTCCCCAAAGGTGGGACGGTCCCTACCGAAAACCATCATGCTTGTTGTGAGAAGCCTCGTTTTGTGAGAAGTATATACACAAGCCTACTCCAAATGGGAAAAAATTTGTACCACGACATGTTGATCCGCTCCATCATAACATGCCAATTTAATGAATTTCAGACGACTTTTGGATTTACTAGAATTTAAAAACCAGGCATCTCAATGTTTTGCCGGCAATCAATGGTGCCATGGTGTTTGAATTTCATTCCCATTTCTTGCATGGGACCTAAGCATGCACCCAAGGACACCGATTTGATTTTTCAACCAATTTATATGCACTGGAGCATGCACATGTAGTTCAAATTTGAAATATGCACATAAATGCATTGAAAACTCAGTTAAATCATAAAAATGTCCAAACGAACCCCGAAAAATTGCAAAAATTCACACAACACTCCTGTTGTTCTATATTCACACGAGAAAAAAAAACTTGAAAGCAATAAGACACAATGGATATTGTTTCGTCCCCGGAGGTGGGATGTTCCCTACCGAAAACAATCATGCTTGTTGTGAGAAGCTCCGGTTTGTGAGAAGCATATACCCAAACCTGCCCCAAATGGGACAAAATTTGTACGACGGCATGTCGATGCCGCTCCATGATAGCATGCCAAGTTTCATGAATTTCAGACGAGTTTTGGATTTACTAGAATTTAAAAACAAGGCATCTCAATGTTTTGCCGGCAATCAACGGTGCCCTGATGTTTGAAATTCATTCTCATTTCTTGCATGGGGCCTAAGCATGCACCCAAGGACACATATTTGATTTTTCAACCAATTTATATGCACCGGAGCATGCGCATGTAGTTCAAATTTGAATTATGCACATAAATGCATTGAAAACTCACAAAAAAATCAGACAACACTCCTGTAGTTCTATGTTGACACGAGAAAAAAAAACTTGAAAGCAATAAGAGGCAATGTATATCGTTTCGCCCCAAAGGTGGGACGTTCCCTACTGAAAACCATCATGCTTGTTGTCAGAAGCTTCGGTATGTGAGAAGCATATACCCAAACCTGCCCCAAATGGGACAAAATTTGTACGACGGCATGTTGATGCCGCTCCATGATAGCATGCCATGTTTCATGAATTTCAGATGACTTTTGGATTTACTGGAATTTAAAAACCAAGCATCTCAATGTTTTGCCGGCAATTAATGGTGCCCTGGTGTTTGAAATTCATTCCATTTCTAGCATGGGGCCTAAGCATGCACCAAAGGACACATATTTGATTTTGCAACCAATTTATATGCACTGGAGCATGCACATGTAGTTCAAATTTGAATTATGCACATAAATGCATTGAAAACTCAGTTAATGGATAAAAATGTCCAAACAAACCCCGAAAAATCACAAAAAAAATCACACAACACTCCTCTTGTTCTATGTTGACACGAGAAAAAAACTTGAAAGCAATAAGAGACAATGTATATCGTTTCGCCCCAAAGGTGGGACGTTCCCTATGGAAAACCATCATGCTTGTTGTGAGAAGCTCCGGTATGTGAGAAGCATATACCCAAACCTCCCCCAAATGGGACAAAATATGTACCACGGCATTTTGATGCCGATCCATGATAGCATGCCATGTTTCATGAATTTCAGAAGAGTTTTGGATTTACCTGAATTTAAAAACCAGGCATCTCAATGTTTTGCCGGCAATTAATGGTGCCATGGTGTTTGAAATTCATTCCATTTGTAGCATGGGGCCTAAGCATGCACCAAAGGACACATATTTGATTTTTCAACCAATTTATATGCACTGGAGCATGCGCATGTAGTTCAAATTTGAATTATGCACATAAATGCATTGAAAACTTAATTAATCCATAAAAATGTCCAAACGAACCCTGAAAAATCACAAAAATTCACACAACACTCCTCTTGTTCTATGTTGACACGAGAAAAAACTTGAAATCAAAAGAGGCAATGGATATCGTTTCGTCCCCAAAGGTGGGACGATCCCTACCGAAAATCATCATGCTTGTTGTGAGAAGCGCTGGTTTGTGAGAAGCATATACACAATCCTGCCCCAAATTGGACAAAATTTGTACGACGGCATGTTCATACCGCTCCATGATAGCATGCAAAATTTAATGAATTTCAGACGAGTTTTGGATTTACTAGAATTTAAAAACAAGGCATCTCAATGTTTTGCCGGCAATCAACGGTGCCCTGGTGTTTGAAATTCATTCTCATTTCTTGCATGGGGCCTAAGCATGCTCCCAAGGACACATATTTGATTTTTCAACCAATTTATAAGTACTGGAGCATGCGCATATAGTTCAAATTTGAATTATGCACATAAATGCATTGAAACTCAGTTAATGTATAAAAATGTACAAAAAAACCCCGAAAAATCACAAAAAATCACACAACACTCCTGTTGTTCTGTGTTGACACGAGAAAAAAACTTGAAAGCCATAAGAGGCAATGGATATCATTTTGCCCCAAAGGAGGGACGTTCCCTACTAAAAACCATCATGCTTGTTGTGAGAAGATCTGGTATGTGGGAAGCATATACCCAAACCTGCCCCAAATGCAATAAAATGTACCACGGCATGTTGATGCCACTCCATGATAGCATGCCATGTTGCATGAATTTCAGATGAGTTCTGGATCTACTAGAATTTAAAAACCATGCATTTCAATGTTTTGCCGGCAATTAATGGTGCCCTGGTGTTTGAAATTCATTCCATTTCTAGCATGGGGCCTAAGCATGCACCAAAGGACACATATTTGATTTTTCAAGTAATTTATATGCACAAGAGCATGCACATGTAGTTCAAATTTGAATTATGCACATAAATGCATTGAAAACTCAGTTAATGTATGAAAATTTCCAAACAAACCACGAAAAATCACAAAAAATCACACAACACTCCTATTGTTCGATGCTGACACGAGAAAAAAACTTGAAAGCAATATGAGGCAATGGATATCATTTCGCCCCAAAGGTGGGACATTCCCTACTGAAAACCATCATGCTTGTTGTGAGAAGCTCCGGTATGTGAGAAGCATATACCCAAACCTGCCCCAAATGGGACAAAATTTGTACCACGGCATGTTGATGCCGCTCCATGATAGCATGCCATGTTTCATGAATTTCGGACGAGTTTTGGATTTACTAGAATTTAAAAACCAGGCATCTCAATGTTTTGCCGGCAACTAATGGTGCCCTGGTGTTTGAAATTCATTCCATTTCTAGCATGGGGCCTAAGCATGCAACAAAGGACACATATTTGATTTTTCAACCAATTTATATGCACTGCAGCATGCGCATGTAGTTCAAATTTGAATTATGCACATAAATGCATTGAAAACTCAGTTAATGTATGAAAATGTCGAAACAAACCACGAAAAATCACAAAAAATCACACAACACTCCTGTTGTTCTATGTTGACACGAGCAAAAAAACTTGAAAGAAATAAGAGGCAATGGATATCATTTCGCCCCAAAGGTGGGACATTCCCTACCGAAAACCATCATGCTTGTTGTAAGAAGCTCCGGTATGTGAGAAGCATATACCCAAACCTGCCCCAAATGGGACAAAATTTGTACCACGGCATGTTGATGCCGCTCCATGATAGCATGCCATGTTTCATGAATTTCAGATGAGTTTTGAATTTACCAGAATTTAAAAACCAGGCATCTCAATGTTTTGCCGGCAATTAATGGTGCCCTGGTGTTTGAAATTCATTCCATTTCTAGCATGGGACCTAAGCATGCACCAAAGGACACATATTAGATTTTTCAACCAATTTATATGCACTGGAGCATGCGCATGTAGTTCAAATTTGAATTATGCACATAAATGCATTGAAAACTCAATTAATCCATAAAAATGTCCAAACAAACCCTGAAAAATCACAAAAATTCACACAACACTCCTGTTGTTCTATGTTGACACGAGAAAAAACTTGAAAGAAAAAGAGGCAATGGATATCGTTTCGTCCCCAAAGGTGGGACGATCCCTACCGAAAATCATCATGCTTGTTGTGAGAAGCTCCGGTTTGTGAGAAGCATATACACAATCCTGCCCCAAATTGGACAAAATTTGTACGACGGCATGTTCATACCGCTCCATGATAGCATGCAAAATTTAATGAATTTCAGACGAGTTTTGGATTTACTAGAATTTAAAAACAAGGCATCTCAATGTTTTACCGGCAATCAACGGTGCCCTGGTGTTTGAAATTCATTCTTATTTCTTGCATGGGGCCTAAGCATGCTCCCAAGGACACATGTTTGATTTTTCAACCAATTTATAAGCACTGGAGCATGCGCATGTAGTTCAAATTTGAATTATGCACATAAATGCATTGAAACTCAGTTAATGTATAAAAATGTACAAAAAAAACCCCGAAAAATCACAAAAAATCACACAACACTCCTCTTGTTCTATGTTGACACGAGAAAAAAAGTTGAAAGCAATAAGAGGCAATGGATATTGTTTCGCCCCAAAGGAGGGACGTTCCCTACCGAAAACCATCATGCTTGTTGTGAGAAGATCTGGTATGTGGGAAGCATATACCCAAACCTGACCCAAATGCAATAAAATTTGTACCACGACATGTTGATGCCGCTCCATGATAGCATGCCATGTTTCATGAATTTCAGATGAGTTTTGGATTTACTAGAATTTAAAAACCATGCATTTCAATGTTTTGCCGGCAATTAATGGTGCCCTGGTGTTTGAAATTCATTCCATTTCTAGCATGGGGCTTAAGCATGCACCAAAGGACACATATTTGATTTTTCAAGCAATTTATATGCACTAGAGCATGAGCATGTAGTTCAAATTTGAATTATGCACATGAATGCATTGAAAACTCAGTTAATGTATGAAAATGTCCAAACAAACCCTGAAAAATCACAAAAAATCACACAACACTCCTCTTGTTCGATGTTGACCCGAGAAAAAAACTTGAAAGCAATAAGAGGCAATGGATATCGTTTCGCCCAAAAGGTGGGCCGTTCCCTATCGAAAACCATCATGCTTGTTGTGAGAAGCTCCGGTATGTGAGAAGCATATACCCAAACCTGCCCCAAATGGGACAAAATTTGTACCACGGCATGTTGATGCCGCTCCATGATAGCATGCCATGTTTCATGAATTTCAGACGAGTTTTGGATTTACCGGAATTTAAAAACAAGGTATCCCAATGTTTTGCCGGCAATTAATGGTGCCCTGGTGTTAGAAATTCATTCCATTTCTAGCATGGGGCCTAAGCATGCAACAAAGGACACATATTTGATTTTTCAACCAATTTATATGCACTGCAGCATGCGCATGTAGTTCAAATTTGAATTATGCACATACATGCATTGAAAACTCAGTTAATGTAGAAAAATGTCTAAACAAACCCCGAAAAATCACAAAATATCACACAACACTCCTATTGTTCTATGTTGACACGAGCACAAAAACTTGAAAGCAATAAGAGGCAATGGATATCGTTTCGCCCCAAAGGTGGGGCGTTCCCTATCGAAAACCATCATGCTTGTTGTGAGAAGCTCCGGTATGTGAGAAGCATATACCCAAACCTGCCCCAAATGGGAAAAAATTTGTACCATGGCATGTTGATGCCGCTCCATGATAGCATGCCATGTTTCATGAATTTCAGATGAGTTTTGGATTTACTGGAATTTAAAAACCAGGCATCTCAATGTTTTGCCGGCAATTAATGGTGCCCTGGTGTTCGAAATTCATTCCATTTCTAGAATGGGGCCTAAGCATGCAACAATGGACACATATTTGATTTTTCAACCAATTTATATGCACTACAGCATGCGCATGTAGTTCAAATTTGAATTATGCACATAAATGCATTGAAAACTCAGTTAATGTAGAAAAATGTCCAAATAAACCCCGAAAAATCACAAAAAATCACACAACACTCCTGTTGTTCTATGTTGACACGAGCAAAAAAACTTGAAAGCAATGAGAGGCAATGGATATCGTTTCACTCCAAAGGTGGGACGTTCCCTACCGAAAACCATCATGCTTGTTGTGAGAAGCTCCGGTATGTGAGAAGCATATACCCAAACCTGCCCCAAATGGGACAAAATTTGTACCACGGCATGTTGATGCCGCTCCATGATAGCATGCCATGTTTCATGAATTTTGGACGAGTTTTGGATTTACTAGAATTTAAAAACCAGGCATCTCAATGTTTTGCCGGCAACTAATGGTGCCCTGGTGTTTGAAATTCATTCCATTTCTAGCATGGGGCCTAAGCATGCAACAAAGGACACATATTTGATTTTTCAACCAATTTATATGCACTGCAGCATGCGCATGTAGTTCAAATTTGAATTATGCACATAAATGCATTGAAAACTCAGTTAATGTATGAAAATGTCCAAACAAACCACGAAAAATCACAAAAAATCACACAACACTCCTGTTGTTCTATGTTGACACGAGCAAAAAAACTTGAAAGAAATAAGAGGCAATGGATATCATTTCGCCCCAAAGGTGGGACATTCCCTATCGAAAACCATCATGCTTGTTGTAAGAAGCTCCGGTATGTGAGAAGCATATACCCAAACCTGCCCCAAATGGGACAAAATTTGTACCACGGCATGTTGATGCCGCTCCATGATAGCATGCCATGTTTCATGAATTTCAGATGAGTTTTGAATTTACCAGAATTTAAAAACCAGGCATCTCAATGTTTTGCCGGCAATTAATGGTGCCCTGGTGTTTGAAATTCATTCCATTTCTAGCATGGGACCTAAGCATGCACCAAAGGACACATATTAGATTTTTCAACCAATTTATATGCACTGGAGCATGCGCATGTAGTTCAAATTTGAATTATGCACATAAATGCATTGAAAACTCAATTAATCCATAAAAATGTCCAAACAAACCCTGAAAAATCACAAAAATTCACACAACACTCCTGTTGTTCTTTGTTGACACGAGAAAAAACTTGAAAGAAAAAGAGGCAATGGATATCGTTTCATCCCCAAAGGTGGGACGATCCCTACCGAAAATCATCATGCTTGTTGTGAGAAGCTCCGGTTTGTGAGAAGCATATACACAATCCTGCCCCAAATTGGACAAAATTTGTACGACGGCATGTTCATACCGCTCCATGATAGCATGCAAAATTTAATGAATTTCAGACGAGTTTTGGATTTACTAGAATTTAAAAACAAGGCATCTCAATGTTTTACCGGCAATCAACGGTGCCCTGGTGTTTGAAATTCATTCTTATTTCTTGCATGGGGCCTAAGCATGCTCCCAAGGACACATGTTTGATTTTTCAACCAATTTATAAGCACTGGAGCATGCGCATGTAGTTCAAATTTGAATTATGCACATAAATGCATTGAAACTCAGTTAATGTATAAAAATGTACAAAAAAAAACCCCGAAAAATCACAAAAAATCACACAACACTCCTCTTGTTCTATGTTGACACGAGAAAAAAGTTGAAAGCAATAAGAGGCAATGGATATTGTTTCG
Organism: Triticum aestivum; assembly: GCF_018294505.1. Classification (NCBI taxonomy): domain Eukaryota; kingdom Viridiplantae; phylum Streptophyta; class Magnoliopsida; order Poales; family Poaceae; genus Triticum; species Triticum aestivum. The sequence goes on from NC_057812.1 coordinate 317,261,045, forward strand.
CCCCAAAGGAGGGACGTTCCCTACCGAAAACCATCATGCTTGTTGTGAGAAGATCTGGTATGTGGGAAGCATATACCCAAACCTGACCCAAATGCAATAAAATTTGTACCACGGCATGTTGATGCCGCTCCATGATAGCATGCCATGTTTCATGAATTTCAGATGAGTTTTGGATTTACTAGAATTTAAAAACCATGCATTTCAATGTTTTGCCGGCAATTAATGGTGCCCTGGTGTTTGAAATTCATTCCATTTCTAGCATGGGGCTTAAGCATGCACCAAAGGACACATATTTGATTTTTCAAGCAATTTATATGCACTAGAGCATGAGCATGTAGTTCAAATTTGAATTATGCACATGAATGCATTGAAAACTCAGTTAATGTATGAAAATGTCCAAACAAACCCTGAAAAATCACAAAAAATCACACAACACTCCTCTTGTTCGATGTTGACACGAGAAAAAAACTTGAAAGCAATAAGAGGCAATGGATATCGTTTCGCCCAAAAGGTGGGCCGTTCCCTATCGAAAACCATCATGCTTGTTGTGAGAAGCTCCGGTATGTGAGAAGCATATACCCAAACCTGCCCCAAATGGGACAAAATTTGTACCACGGCATGTTGATGCCGCTCCATGATAGCATGCCATGTTTCATGAATTTCAGACGAGTTTTGGATTTACCGGAATTTAAAAACAAGGTATCTCAATGTTTTGCCGGCAATTAATGGTGCCCTGGTGTTAGAAATTCATTCCATTTCTAGCATGGGGCCTAAGCATGCAACAAAGGACACATATTTGATTTTTCAACCAATTTATATGCACTGCAGCATGCGCATGTAGTTCAAATTTGAATTATGCACATACATGCATTGAAAACTCAGTTAATGTAGAAAAATGTCTAAACAAACCCCGAAAAATCACAAAATATCACACAACACTCCTGTTGTTCTATGTTGACACGAGCAAAAAAACTTGAAAGCAATAAGAGGCAATGGATATCGTTTCGCCCCAAAGGTGGGGCGTTCCCTATCGAAAACCATCATGCTTGTTGTGAGAAGCTCCGGTATGTGAGAAGCATATACCCAAACCTGCCCCAAATGGGAAAAAATTTGTACCACGGCATGTTGATGCCGCTCCATGATAGCATGCCATGTTTCATGAATTTCAGACGAGTTTTGGATTTACTGGAATTTAAAAACCAGGCATCTCAATGTTCTGCCGGCAATTAATGGTGCCCTGGTGTTCGAAATTCATTCCATTTCTAGAATGGGGCCTAAGCATGCAACAATGGACACATATTTGATTTTTCAACCAATTTATATGCACTACAGCATGCGCATGTAGTTCAAATTTGAATTATGCACATAAATGCATTGAAAACTCAGTTAATGTAGAAAAATGTCCAAATAAACCCCGAAAAATCACAAAAAATCACACAACACTCCTGTTGTTCTATGTTGACACGAGCAAAAAAACTTGAAAGCAATAAGAGGCAATGGATATCGTTTCACTCCAAAGGTGGGACGTTCCCTACCGAAAACCATCATGCTTGTTGTGAGAAGCTCCGGTATGTGAGAAGCATATACCCAAACCTGCCCCAAATGGGACAAAATTTGTACCACGGCATGTTGATGCCGCTCCATGATAGCATGCCATGTTTCATGAATTTCAGATGAGTTTTGGATTTACTGGAATTTAAAAACCAGGCATCTCAATGTTTTGCCAGCAATTAATGGTGCCCTGGTGTTTGAAATTCATTCCATTTCTAGCATGGGACCTAAGCATGCACCAAAGGACACCTATTTGATTTTTAACCAATTTATATGCACTAGAGCATGCGCATGTAGTTCAAATTTGAATTATGCACATAAATGCATTGAAAACTCAGCTAATATATAAAATTGTCCAAACAAACCCCAAAAAATCACAAAAAAAGACACAACACTCCTGTTGTTCTATGCTGACATGAGAAAAAAACTTGAAAGCAATAAGAGGCAACGGATATCATTTCGACCCAAAGGTGGGACATTCCCCATCGAAAACCATCATGCTTGTTGTGAGAAGCTCCGTATGTGAGAAGCATATATCCAAACCTGCCCAAAATGGGACAAAATTTGTACCACGGCATGTTGATGCCGCTCCATGATAGCATGCAATGTTTCATGAATTTCAGACGAGTTTTGGATTTACTGGAATTTAAAAACCAGGCATCTCAATGTTTTGCTGGCAATTAATGATGCCCTGGTGTTTGAAGTTCATTCCATTTCTAGCATGGGGCCTAAGCATGCACCAAAGGACACATATTTGTTTTTTCAACCAATTAATATGCACTTGATCATGCGCATGTATTTCAAATTTGAATTATGCACATAAATGCATTGAAAACTCAGTTAATGTATAAAAATGTCCAAACAAACCCCGAAAAATCACAAAAAATCACACAACACTCCTCTTGTTCTATGTTTACACGAGAAAAAAAACTTGAAAGCAATAAAAGGCAATGGATACCATTTCGCCCCAAAGGTGGGATGTTCCCTATCGAAAACCATCATGCTTGTCGTGAGAAGCTCCGGTATGTGGGAAGCATATACCCAAACCTGCACCAAATGGGACAAAATTTGTACCACAGCATGTTGATGCCGCTCCATGATAGCATGCCATGTTTCATGAATTTCAGACGAGTTTTGGATTTACCGGAATTTAAAAACCAGGCATCTCAATGTTTTGCCGGCAATTAATGGTGCCCTGGTGTTTGAAATTCATTCCATTTCTAGCATGGGGCCTAAGCATGCACCAAAGGACACATATTTGATTTTTCAACCAATTTATATGCACTGCAGCATGCGCATGTAGTTCAAATTTGAATTATGCACATAAATGCATTGAAAACTCAGTTAATGTAGAAAAATGTCCAAACAAACCCCGAAAAATCACACAACGCTCTTGTTGTTCTATGTTGACACGAGCAAAAAAACTTGAAAGCAATAAGAGGCAATGTATATCGTTTCGCCCCAAAGGTGGGACGTTCCCTATCGAAAACCATCATGGTTGTTGGAGAAGCTCCAGTATATGAGAAGCATATACCCAAACCTGCCCCAAATGGGACATAATTTGTACCACAGCACGTTGATGCTGCTCCATGATAGCATGCCATGTTTCATGACTTTCAGACGAGTTTTGGATTTACCGGAATTTCAAAACCAGGCATCTCAATGTTTTGCCGGCAATTAATGGTGCCCTGGTGTTTGAAATTCATTCCATTTCTAGCATGGGGCCTAAGCATGCAACAACGGACACATATTTGATTTTTCAACCAATTTATATGCACTGCAGCATGCGCATGTAGTTCAAATTTTAATTATGCACATATATGCATTGAAAACTCAGTTAATGTAGAAAAATGTCCAAACAAACCCCGAAAAATCACAAAAAATCACACAACACTCCTGTTTTTCTATGTTGACACGAGCAAAAAAACTTGAAAGCAATAAGAGGCAATGGATATCGTTTCGCCCCAAAGGTGGGACATTCCCTACCGAAAACCATCATGCTTGTTGTGAGAAGCTCCAGTATGTGAGAAGCATATACCCAAACCTGCCCCAAATGGGACAAAATTTGTACCACATCATGTTGATGCTGCTCCATGATAGCATGCCATGTTTCATGAATTTCAGACGAGTTTTGGATTTACTGGAATTTAAAAACCAGGCATCTCAATGTTTTGCCGGCAATTAATGGTGCCCTGGTGTTTGAAATTCATTCCATTTCTAGCATGGGGCCTAAGCATGCACCAATAGACACATATTTGATTTTTCAACCAATTTGTATGCACTGCAGCATGCGCATGTAGTTCAAATTTGAATTATGCACATAAATGCATTGAAAACTCAGTTAATGTAGAAAAATGTCCAAACAAACCCCGAAAAATCACAAAAAATCACACAACACTCTTGTTGTTCTATGTTGACACGAGCAATAAAACTTGAAAGCAATAAGAGGCAATGGATATCGTTTCGCCCCAAAGGTGGGACGTTCCCTACCGAAAACCATCATGCTTGTTGTGAGAAGCTCCGTATGTGAGAAGCATATATCCAAACCTACCCCAAATGGGACAAAATTTGTACCACGGCATGTTGATGCCACTCCATGATAGCATGCCATGTTTCATGAATTTCAGATGAGTTTTGGATTTACCGGAATTTAAAAACCAGACATCTCAATGTTTTGCCGGCAATTAATGGTGCCCTGGTGTTTGAAATTCATTCCATTTCTAGCATGGGGCCTAAGCATGCACCAAAGGACACATATTTGATTTTTCAACCAATTTATATGCACTAGAGCATGAGCATGTAGTTCAAATTTGAATTATGCACATAAATGCATTGAAAACTCAGTTAATATATAAAAATGTCCAAACAAACCCCAAAAAATCACAAAAAATCACACAACACTCCTGTTGTTCTATGCTGACACGAGAAAAAAACTTGGAAGCAATAAGAGGCAACGGATATCATTTCATCCCAAAGTGGGACATTCCCTATCGAAAACCATCATGCTTGTTGTGAGAAGCTCCGGTATGTGAGAAGCATATATCCAAACCTGCCCCAAATGGGACAAAATTTGTACCAGGGCATGTTGATGCCGCTCCATGATAGCATGCAATGTTTCATGAATTTCAGACGAGTTTTGGATTTACTAGAATTTAAAAAACAGGCATCTCAATGTTTTCCGGCAATTAATGGTGCCCTGGTGTTTGAAGTTCATTCCATTTCTAGCATGGGGCCTAAGCATGCACCAAAGGACACATATTTGTTTTTTCAACCAATTTATATGCACTGGAGCATGCGCATATATTTCAAATTTGAATTATGCACATAAATGCATTGAAAACTTAGTTAAGTATAAAAATGTCCAAACAAACCCCGAAAAATCACAAAAAATCACACAACACTCCTCTTGTTCTATGTTGACACAAGAAAAAAACTTGAAAGCAATAAGAGGCAATGGATATCATTTCGCCCCAAAGGTGGGATGTTCCCTATCGAAAACCATCATGCTTGTCGTGAGAAGCTCCGGTATGTGAGAAGCATATACCCAAACCTGCACCAAATGGGACAAAATTTGTACCACGGCATGTTGATGCCGCTCCATGATAGCATGCCATGTTTCATGAATTTCAGACGAGTTTTGGATTTACCGGAATTTCAAAACCAGGCATCTCAATTTTTTGCCGACAATTAAGGGTGCCCTGGTGTTTGAAATTCATTCCATTTCTAGCATGGGTCCTAAGCATGCACCAAAGGACACATATTTGTTTTTTCAACCAATTTATATGCACTGGAGCATGCGCATATATTTCAAATTTGAATTATGCACATAAATGCATTGAAAACTTAGTTAAGTATAAAAATGTCCAAACAAACCCCGAAAAATCACAAAAATTCACACAACACTCCTCTTGTTCTATGTTGACACGAGAAAAAAACTTGAAAGCAAAAAAGGCAATGGAGATCGTTTCGTCCCCAAAGATATGACGTTCCCTACCGAAAACCATCATGCTTGTTGTGAGAAGCTCCGTTTTGTGAGAAGTATGTACACAAGCCAGCCCCAAATGGGACAAAATTTGTACGACGGCATGTTGATGCCGCTCCATAATAGGATGCCAACTTTAATGAATTTGAGACGACTTTTGGATTTACTAGAATTTAAAACCAGCCATCTCAATGTTTTGCCGGCACTCAACGGGTGCCATGGTGTTTGAAATTCAATCCCATTTCTTGCATGGGACCAAAGCATGCACCCAAGGACACCGATTTCATTTTTCAACCAATTTATATCCTCTGGAGCATGCACATGTAGTTCAAATTTGAATTATGCACATAAATGCATTGAAAACTCAATTAATGCATAAAAATGTCCAAACGAACCCCGAAAAATCACAAAAATTCACACAACACTCATGTTGTTCTACGTTGACACGAGAAAAAAACTTGAAAGCAAAAGAGGCAATGGATATCGTTTTGTCCCCAAAGGTGGGACGTTCCCTACCGTAAACCATCATGCTTGTTGTGAGAAGCTCCGGTTTGTGATAAGTATATACATAAGCCTACCCCAAACGGGACAAAATTTGTACCACCGCATGTTGATCCCGCTCCATGATAGCATGCCAATTTAATGAATTTCAGATGACTTTAGGATTTACTAGAATTTAAAAACCATGCATCTCAATGTTTTGCCGGCAATCAAAGTTGCCACGGTGTTTGAAATTCATTCACATTTCTTGCATGGGACCTAAGCATGCACCCAAGGACACCGATTTGATTTTTCAACCAATTTATATGCACTGGAGCATGCACATAAATGGATTGAAAACTTAGTTAATGCAAAAAATTGTCCAAACGAACCCCGAAAAATTGCAAAAATTCACACCACACTCCTGTTGTTCTATATTCACTTGAGAAAAATAGTTGAAAGCAATAAGACACAATGGATATCGTTTCATCCCCAGAGGTGGGACGTTCCCTACCGAAAACAATCATGCTTGTTGTGAGAAGCTCCGGTTTGTGAGAAGCATATACCCAAACCTGCCCCAAATGGGACAAAATTTGTACCACGGCATGTTGATGCCGCTCCATGATCGCATGCCAAATTTAATGAATTTCAGACAACTTTTGGATTTACTAGAATTTGAAAACCAGGCATCTCAATGTTTTGCCGACAATCAAAGTTGCCATGGTGTTTGATATTCATTCCCATTTCTTGCATGGGACCTAAGCATGCACCCAAGGACACCGATTTGATTTTTCAACCAATTTATATGCACAGGAGCATGCACATGTAGTTCAAATTTGAATTATGCACATAAATGCATTGAAAACTCAGTTAATGCAAAAAAATGTCCAAACGAACCCCGAAAAATCACAAAAAATCACACAACACTCCTGTTGTTCTATGTTGACATGAGAAAAAAACTTGAAGGCAAAAGAGGCAATGGATATCGTTTCGTCCCCAAACGTGGGACGTTCCCTACCAAAAACCATCATGCTTGTTGTGAGAAGATCCGATTTGTGAGAAGCATATACACAAGCCTGCCCCAAATGGGAAAAAATTTGTACAACGGCATGTTGATGCCGCTCCATGATGGCATGCCAAATTTAATGAATTTCAGATGACTTTTGGATTTACTAGAATTTAAAAACCAGGCATCTCAATGTTTTGCCCGCGATCAACGGTGCCATGGTGTTTGAAACTCATTCCCATTTCTTGCATGGGACCTAAGCATGCACCCAAGGACACAGATTTGATTTTTTCAACCAATTTATATGCACTGGAGCATGCGCATGTAGTTCAAATTTGAATTATGCACATAAATGCATTGAAACTCAGTTAATGTATAAAAATGTACAAAAAAAACCCCGAAAAATCACAAAAAATCACACAACACTCCTGTTGTTCTATGTTGATACGAGAAAACAAGTTTAAAGCAAAAGAGGCAATGGATATCGTTTCATCCCCAAAGGTGGGATGTTCTCTACCGAAAACCATCAGGCTTGTTGTGAGAAGCTCCAGTTTGTGAGAAGCATATACACAAGCCTGCCTCAAATGGTACAAAATTTGTACGACGGCATGTTGATGCCGCTCCATGATAGCATGCCAACTTTAATGAATTTCAGGCGACTTTTGGATTTACTAGAATTTAAAAACCATGCATCTCAGTGTTTTGCCGGCACTCAAGGGGTGCCATGGTGTTTGAAATTCATTCCCATTTCTTGCATGGGACCAAAGCATGCACCCAAGGACACAGATTTGATTTTTCAACCAATTTATATGCTCTGGAGTATGCACATGTAGTTCAAATTTGGACTATGCACATAATTGCATTGAAAACTCAATTGATGCATAAAAATGTCCAAACGATCCCTGAAAAATCACAAAAATTCACACAACACTCATGTTGTTATATGTTGACACGAGAAAAAAACTTGAAAGCAAAAGAGGCAATGGATGTCATTTCGTCCCCAAAGGTGGGACATTCCCTACCGAAAACCATCATGCTTGTTGTGAGAAGCTACGTTTTGTGAGAAGTATATACAAAAGCCTGCCCGAAATGAGATAAAATTTGTACCACGGCATGTTGATTCCGCTCCATGATAGCATGCCAATTTAATAAATTTCAGAAGAGTTTTGGATTTACTAGAATTTAAAAACCATGCATCTCAATGTTTTGCCGGCAATCAAAGTTGCCATGGTGTTTGATATTCATTCCCATTTCTTGCATGGGACCTAAGCATGCACCCAAGGACACCGATTTGATTTTTCAACCAATTTATATGCACTTGAGCATGCACATGTAGTTGAAATTTGAATTATGCACATAAATGCACTGAAAACTCAGTTAATGCATAAAAATGTCCAAACGAACCCCGAAAAATTGCAAAAATTCACACAACACTCCTGTTGTTCTATGTTGACACGAGAAAGAAACTTGAAAGCAAAAGAGGCAACGGATATCGTTTCGTCCCCAAAGGTGGGACGTTCCCAACAAAAACCATCATGCTTGTTGTGAGAAGCTCCGTTTTGTGGGAAGTATATACACAAGCCTGCCCCAAATGGGAAAAAATTTGTACCACGACATGTTGATTCCGCTCCATGATAGCATGCCAATTTAATGAATTTCAGATGACTTTTGGATTTACTAGAATTTAAAAACCAGGCATCTCAATGTTTTGCCGGCAATCAAAGTTGCCATGGTGTTTGAAATTTATTCCCATTTCTTGCATGGGACCTAAGCATGCACCCAAGGACACCGATTTGATTTTTCAACCAATTTATATGCACTGGAGCATGCGCATGTAGTTCAAATTTGAATTATGCACATAAATGCATTGAAAACTCAGTTAATGCATAAAAATGTCCAAATGAACCCCAAAAATCGCAAAAATTCACACAACAACTCCTGTTGTTCTATGTTGACATGAGAAAGAAACTTGAAAGCAAAAGAGGCAATGGATATCGTTTCGTCCCCAAAGATAGGACGTTCCCTACCGAAAACCATAATGCTTGTTGTGAGAAGCTCTGTTTTGTGAGAAGTATGTACACAAGCTTGGCCCAAATGGGACAAAATTTGTACCATGGCATGTTGATTCCGCTCCATGATAGCATGCCAATTTAGTGAATTTCAGACGACTTTTGGATTTACTAGAATTTAAAAACCAGGCATCTTAATGTTTTGACGGCAATCAACGGTGCCATGGTGTTTGAAATTCATTCCCATTTTTGCATGGGATCTAAGCATGCACCCAAGGACACCGATTTGATTTTGCAACCAATTTATATGCACTGGAGCATGCACATGTAGTTCAAATTTGAATTATGCACATAAATGCATTGAAAAATCACTTAATGCATAAAAATGTCGAAACGAACCCCGAAAAATTGCAAAAATTCACACAACACTCCTGTCGTTCTATGTTGACACGAGAAAGAAACTTGAAAGAAAAAGAGGCAATGGATATCGTTTCGTCCCCGAAGGTGGGACGTTCCCTACTGAAAACCATCATGCTTGTTGTGAGAAGCTCCGGTTTGTGAGAAGCATATACACAAGCCTGCCTCAAATAGTACAAAATTTGTACGACGGCATGTTGATTCCGCTCCATGATAGAATGCCAACTTTAATGAATTTCAGACGACTTTTGGATTTACTAGAATTTAAAAACCAGGCATCTCAATGTTTTGCCGGAACTCAACGGGTGCCATGGTGTTTGAAATTCATTCCCATTTCTTGCATGGGACCAAAGCATGCACCCTAGGACACATATTTGATTTTTCAACCAATTTATATGCTCTGGAGCATGCACATGTAGTTCAAATTTGAATTATGCACATAATTGCATTGAAAACTCAATTAATGCATAAAAATGTCCAAACGAACCCCGAAAAATCACAAAAATTCACACAACACTCATGTTGTTCTATGTTGACACGAGAAAAAAACTTGAAAGAAAAAGAGGCAATGGACGTCGTTTCGTCCCCAAAGGTGGGATGTTCCCTACCGAAAACCATCATGCTTGTTGTGAGAAGCTCCGTTCTGTGAGAAGTATATACACAAGCCTGCCCCAAATGGGTCAAAATTTGTACCACGGCATGTTGATTCCGCTCCATGATAGCATGCCAACTTTAATGAATTTCAGACAACTTTTGGATTTACTAGAATTTAAAGACCAGGAATTTCAAAATGTTTTGCCGGCACTCAACGGTGCCATGGTTTTTGAAATTCATTACCATTTCTTGCATGGGACCTAAGCATGCACCCAAGGACACCGATTTGATTTTTCAACCAATTTATATGCACTGGAGCATGCGCATGTAGTTCAAATTTGAATTATGCACATAAATACATTCAAAATTCAGTTAATGCATAAAAATGTCCAAACGAACCCCGAAAAATCGAAAAATTCACACAACACTCCTGTTGTTCTATATTCACACGAGAAAAAAACTTGAAAGCAATAAGACAAAATGGATATCGTTTCGTCCCCAGAGGAGGGATGTTCCCTACCGAAAACAATCATGCTTGTTTTGAGAAGCTCTAGTTTGTGAGAAGCATATACCCAAACCTGCCCCAAATGGGACAAAATTTGTACCACGGCATGTTGATGCCGCCCCATGATAGCATGCCAAGTTTCATGAATTTCAGATGAGTTTTGGATTTTCTAGAATTTAAAAACGAGGCATCTCAATGTTTTGCTGGCAATCAATGGTGCCCTGGTGCTTGAAATTCATTCTCATTTCTTGCATGGGACCAAAGAATACACACAAGGACACCGATTTGATTTTTCAACCAATTTATATGCTCTGGAGCATGCACATTTAGTTCAAATTTGAATTATGCACATAAATGCATTGAAAACTCAATTAATGCATAAAATGTCCAAACGATCCCCGAAAAATCGCAAAAATTCACACAACACTCATGTTGTTCTATGTTGACACGAGAAAGAAACTTGAAAGCAAAAGAGGCAATGGATATCGTTTCTTCCCCAAAGGTGGGACGTTCCCTACCGAAAACCATCATACTTGTTGTAAGAAGCTCCAGCTTTCGAGAAGCATATACATAAGCCTGCCTCAAATGGTACAAAATTTGTACGACGGCATGTTGATGCCGCTCCATGATAGCATGCCAACTTTGATGAATTTCAGACAACCATTGGATTTACTAGAATTTAAAAACCAGGCATCTCAATGTTTTTCCGGCACTCAACGGTGCCATGGTGTTTGAAATTCATTCCCGTTTCTTGCATGGGACCAAAGCATGCACCCAAGGACACCGATTTGATTTTTCAACCAATTTATATGATCTACAGCATGCACATGTAGTTCAAATTTGAATTATGCACATAAATGCCTTGTAAACTCAATTAATGCATAAAAATGTCCAAACGAACCCCGAAAAATCATAAAAATTCACACAACACTCATCATGTTCTATGTTGCCACGAGAAAAAAATCTTGAAAGCAAAAGAGCCAATGGGTGTCGTTTCGTCCCCAAAGGTGGGACGTTCCCTACATAAAACCATCATGGTTGTTGTGAGAAGCTCCGTTTTGTGAGAAGTATATACACAAGCCTGCCCCAAATGGGTCAAAATTTGTACCACGGCATGTTGATTCCGCTCCATGATAGCATGCCAACTTTAATGAATTTCAGACAACTTTTGGATTTACTAGAATTTAAAGACCAGGAATTTCAAAATGTTTTGCCGGCACTCAACGGTGCCATGGTTTTTGAAATTCATTACCATTTCTTGCATGGGACCTAAGCATGCACCCAAGGACACCGATTTGATTTTTCAACCAATTTATATGCACTGGAGCATGCACATGTAGTTCAAATTTGAATTATGCACATAAATGCATTGAAAAATCACTTAATGCATAAAAATGTCGAAACGAACCCCGAAAAATTGCAAAAATTCACACAACACTCCTGTCGTTCTATGTTGACACGAGAAAGAAACTTGAAAGCAAAAGAGGCAATGGATATCGTTTCGTCCCCGAAGGTGGGACGTTCCCTACTGAAAACCATCATGCTTGTTGTGAGAAGCTCCGGTTTGTGAGAAGCATATACACAAGCCTGCCTCAAATAGTACAAAATTTGTACGACGGCATGTTGATGCCGCTCCATGATAGAATGCCAACTTTAATGAATTTCAGACGACTTTTGGATTTACTAGAATTTAAAAACCAGGCATCTCAATGTTTTGCCGGAACTCAACGGGTGCCATGGTGTTTGAAATTCATTCCCATTTCTTGCATGGGACCAAAGCATGCACCCAAGGACACATATTTGATTTTTCAACCAATTTATATGCTCTGGAGCATGCACATGTAGTTCAAATTTGAATTATGCACATAATTGCATTGAAAACTCAATTAATGCATAAAAATGTCCAAACGAACCCCGAAAAATCACAAAAATTCACACAACACTCATGTTGTTCTATGTTGACACGAGAAAAAAACTTGAAAGAAAAAGAGGCAATGGACGTCGTTTCGTCCCCAAAGGTGGGATGTTCCCTACCGAAAACCATCATGCTTGTTGTGAGAAGCTCCGTTTTGTGAGAAGTATATACACAAGCCTGCCCCAAATGGGTCAAAATTTGTACCACGGCATGTTGATTCCGCTCCATGATAGCATGCCAACTTTAATGAATTTCAGACAACTTTTGGATTTACTAGAATTTAAAGACCAGGAATTTCAAAATGTTTTGCCGGCACTCAACGGTGCCATGGTTTTTGAAATTCATTACCATTTCTTGCATGGGACCTAAGCATGCACCCAAGGACACCGATTTGATTTTTCAACCAATTTATATGCACTGGAGCATGCGCATGTAGTTCAAATTTGAATTATGCGCATAAATACATTCAAAATTCAGTTAATGCATAAAAATGTCCAAACGAACCCCGAAAAATCGAAAAATTCACACAACACTCCTGTTGTTCTATATTCACACGAGAAAAAAACTTGAAAGCAATAAGACAAAATGGATATCATTTCGTCCCCAGAGGAGGGATGTTCCCTACCGAAAACAATCATGCTTGTTTTGCGAAGCTCTAGTTTGTGAGAAGCATATACCCAAACCTGCCCCAAATGGGACAAAATTTGTACCACGGCATGTTGATGCCGCCCCATGATAGCATGCCAAGTTTCATGAATTTCAGACGAGTTTTGGATTTTCTAGAATTTAAAAACGAGGCATCTCAATGTTTTGCTGGCAATCAATGGTGCCCTGGTGCTTGAAATTCATTCTCATTTCTTGCATGGGACCAAAGAATACACACAAGGACACCGATTTGATTTTTCAACCAATTTATATGCTCTGGAGCATGCACATTTAGTTCAAATTTGAATTATGCACATAAATGCATTGAAAACTCAATTAATGCATAAAATGTCCAAACGATCCCCGAAAAATCGCAAAAATTCACACAACACTCATGTTGTTCTATGTTGACACGAGAAAGAAACTTGAAAGCAAAAGAGGCAATGGATATCGTTTCTTCCCCAAAGGTGGGACGTTCCCTACCTTAAACCATCATGCTTGTTGTAAGAAGCTCCAGCTTTCGAGAAGCATATACATAAGCCTGCCTCAAATGGTACAAAATTTGTATGACGGCATGTTGATGCCGCTCCATGATAGCATGCCAACTTTGATGAATTTCAGACAACTTTTGGATTTACTAGAATTTAAAAACCAGGCATCTCAATGTTTTTCCGGCACTCAACGATGCCATGGTGTTTGAAATTCATTCCCGTTTCTTGCATGGGACCAAAGCATGCACCCAAGGACACCGATTTGATTTTTCAACCAATTTATATGATCTACAGCATGCACATCTAGTTCAAATTTGAATTATGCACATAAATGCATTGTAAACTCAATTAATGCATAAAAATGTCCAAACGAACCCCGAAAAATCATAAAAATTCACACAACACTCATCATGTTCTATGTTGCCACGAGAAAAAAATCTTGAAAGCAAAAGAGGCAATGGGTGTCGTTTCGTCCCCAAAGGTGGGACGTTCCCTACATAAAACCATCATGGTTGTTGTGAGAAGCTCCATTTTGTGAGAAGTATATACACAAGCCTGCCCCAAATGGGACAAAATTTGTACCACAGCATGTTGGTTCCGCTCCATGATAGCATGCCAATTTAATGAATTTCAGATGACTTTTGGATTTACTAGAATTTAAAAACCAGGCATCTCAATGTTTCGCTGGGAATCAACGGTGCCATGGTGTTTGAAACTCATTCCCATTTCTTGCATGGGACCTAAGCATGCACCAAAGGACACATATTTGATTTTTCAACCAATTTATATGCACTGGAGCATGCACATGTAGTTCAAATTTGAATTATGCACATAAATGCATTGAAAACTCAATTAATGCATAAAAATGTCCAAACGAACCCCGAAAAATCACAAAAATTCACACAACACTCCTGTTGTTCTATGTTGACACGAGAAAACAAGTTTAAAGCAAAAGAGGCAATGGATATCGTTTCATCCCCAAAGGTGGGATGTTCTCTACCGAAAACCATCAGACTTGTTGTGAGAAGCTCCAGTTTGTGAGAAGCATATACACAAGCCTGCCTCAAATGGTACAAAATTTGTATGACGGCATGTTGATGCCGCTCCATGATAGCATGCCAACTTTAATGAATTTCAGACGACTTTTGGATTTACTAGAATTTAAAAACCAGGCATATCAGTGTTTTGCCCGCACTCAACGGGTGCCATGGTGTTTAAAATTCATTCCCATTTCTTGCATGGGACCAAAGCTTGCACCCAAGGACACAGATTTGATTTTTCAACCAATTTATATGCTGTCGAGCATGCACATGTAGTTCAAATTTGGATTATGCACATAATTGCATTGAAAACTCAATTAATGCATAAAAATGTCCAAACAATCCCTGAAAAATCGCAAAAAATTCACACAACACTCATGTTGTTATATGTTGACACGAGAAAAAAACTTTAAAGCAAAAGAGGCAATGGATGTCGTTTCGTCCCCAAAGGTGGGACATTCCCTACCGAAAACCATCATGCTTGTTGTGAGAAGCTCCGTTTTGTGAGAAGTATATACAAAAGCCTGCCCGAAATGAGATAAAATTTGTACCACGGCATGTTGATTCCGCTCCATGATAGCATGCCAATTTAATAAATTTCAGACGAGTTTTGGATTTACTACAATTTAAAAACCATGCATCTCAATGTTTTGCCGGCAATCAAAGTTGCCATGGTGTTTGATATTCATTCCCATTTCTTGCATGGGACCTAAGCATGCACCCAAGGACACCGATTTGATTTTTCAACCAATTTATATGCACTTTAGCATGCACATGTAGTTGAAATTTGAATTATGCACATAAATGCATTGAAAACTCAGTTAATGCATAAAAATGACCAAACGAACCCCGAAAAATTGCAAAAATTCACACAACACTCCTGTTGTTCTATGTTGACACGAGAAAGAAACTTGAAAGCAAAAGAGGCAACGGATATCGTTTCGTCCCCAAAGGTGGGACGTTCCCAACAAAAACCATCATGCTTGTTGTGAGAAGCTTCGTTTTGTGAGAAGTATATAAACTAGCCTGCCCCAAATGGGAAAAAATTTGTACCACGGCATGTTGATTCCGCTCCATGATAGCATGCCAATTTAATGAATTTTAGATGACTTTTGGATTTACTAGAATTTAAAAACCAGGCATCTCAATGTTTTGCCGGCAATCAAAGTTGCCATGGTGTTTGAAATTTATTCCCATTTCTTGCATGGGACCTAAGCATGCACCCAAGGACACCGATTTGATTTTTCAACCAATTTATATGCACTGGAGCATGCGCATGTAGTTTAAATTTGAATTATGCTCATAAATGCATTGAAAACTCAGTTAATGCATAAAAATGTCCAAACGAACCCCAAAAATCGCAAAAATTCACACAACACTCCTGTTGTTCTATGTTGACATGAGAAAGAAACTTGAAAGCAAAAGAGGCAATGGATATCGTTTCGTCCCCAAAGATAGGACGTTCCCTACCGAAAACCATAATGCTTGTTGTGAGAAGCTCCGTTTTGTGAGAAGTATGTACACAAGCCTGGCCCAAATGGGACAAAATTTGTACCACGGCATGTTGATTCTGCTCCATGATAGCATGCCAATTTAGTGAATTTCAGACGACTTTTGGATTTACTAGAATTTAAAAACCAGGCATCTTAATGTTTTGCCGGCAATCAACGGTGCCATGGTGTTTGAAATTCATTCCCATTTTTGCATGGGATCTAAGCATGCACCCAAGGACACCGCTTTGATTTTTCAACCAATTTATATGCACTGGAGCATGCACGTGTAGTTCAAATTTGAATTATGCACATAAATGCATTGAAAAATCACTTAATGCATAAAAATGTCGAAACGAACCCCGAAAAATTGCAAAAATTCACACGACACTCCTGTTGTTCTATGTTGACACGAGAAAGAAACTTGAAAGCAAAAGAGGCAATGGATATTGTTTCGTCCCCGAAGGTGGGACGTTCCCTACTGAAAACCATCATCCTTGTTGTGAGAAGCTCCGGTTTGTGAGAAGCATATACACAAGCCTGCCTCAAATGGTACAAAATTTGTACGACGGCATGTTGATGCCGCTCCATGATAGAATGCCAACTTTAATGAATTTCAGACGACTTTTGGATTTACTAGAATTTAAAAACCAGGCATCTCAATGTTTTGCCGGCACTCAACGGGTGCCATGGTGTTTGAAATTCATTCCCATTTCTTGCATGGGACCAAAGCATGCACCCAAGGACACATATTTGATTTTTCAACCAATTTATATGCTCTGGAGCATGCACATGTAGTTCAAATTTGAATTATGCACATAATTGCATTGAAAACTCAATTAATGCATAAAAATATCCAAATGAACCCCGAAAAATCACAAAAATTCACACAACACTCATGTTGTTGTATGTTGACACGAGAAAAAACTTGAAAGAAAAAGAGGCAATGGACGTCATTTCGTCCCCAAAGGTGGGTTGTTCCCTACCGAAAACCATCATGCTTGTTGTGAGAAGCTCCGTTTTGTGAGAAGTATATACACAAGCCTGCCCCAAATGGGTCAAAATTTGTACCACGACATGTTGATTCCGCTCCATGATAGCATGCCAACTTTAATGAATTTCAGACGACTTTTGGATTTACTAGAATTTAAAGACCAAGAATGTCAAAATGTTTTGTCGGCACTCAACGGTGCCATGGTTTTTGAAATTCATTACCATTTCTTGCATGGGACCTAAGCATGCACCCAAGGACACCGATTTGATTTTTCAACCAATTTATATGGACTGGAGCATGCACATGTAGTTCAAATTTGAATTATGCACATAAATGCATTGAAAACTCAGTTAATGCATAAAAATGTCCAAACGAACCTCGAAAAATCGCAAATATTCACACAACACTCATGTTGTTCTATGTTGACACGAGAAAGAGACTTGAAAGCAAAAGAGGAAATGGATATCATTTCGTCCCCAAAGGTGGGATGTTCCCTACCGAAAACCATCATGCTTGTTGTGAGAAGCTCCGTTTT
Source organism: Triticum aestivum (assembly GCF_018294505.1). Taxonomy (NCBI): domain Eukaryota; kingdom Viridiplantae; phylum Streptophyta; class Magnoliopsida; order Poales; family Poaceae; genus Triticum; species Triticum aestivum. Next base: position 317,278,699 of record NC_057812.1, read on the forward strand.
GTGAGAAGTATATACACAAGCCTGTCCCAAATGGGACAAAATTTGTACCACGGCATGTTGATGCCGCTCCATGATAGCATGCCATGTTTCATGAATTTCAGACGAGTTTTGGATTTACTAGAATTTAGAAACCAGGCATCTCAATGTTTTCCGGCAATCAACGGTGCCCTGGTCTTTGAAATTCATTCCCATTTCTTGCATGGGGCCTAAGCATGCACCCAAGGACACATATTTTATTTTTCAACCAATTTATATGCACTGGAGCATGCGCATGTAGTTCAAATTTTAATTATGCACATAAATGCATTGAAAACTCAGTTAATGCATAAAAACGTCCAAACGAACCCCGGAAAATCACAAAAATTCACACAACACTCCTTTTGTTCTATGTTGACACGAGAAAAAAACTTGAAAGCAATAGGAGGCAATGGATATCGTTTCGTCCCCAAAGGTGGGACGTTTCCTACCGAAAACTACCATGCTTGTTGTGAGAAGCTCCGGTATGTGAGAAGCATATAACCAAACCTGCCTCAAATGGGACAAAATTTGTACCATGGCATGTTGATGCCGCTCCATGATAGCATGCCATGTTTCATGAATTTTAGATGACTTTTGGATTTACTAGAATTTAAAAACGAGGCATCTCAATGTTTTGCCGGCAATCAACGGTGCCCTGGTGTTTGAAATTCATTCCATTTCTAGCATGGGGCCTAACCATGCACCCAAGGAAAAAGATTTGATTTTTCAATCAATTTATATGCACTGGAGCATGCACATGTAGTTCAAATTTGAATTATGCACATAAATGCATGGAAAACTCCCTTAATGCATAAAAATGTCCAACGAAGCCTGAATAATTTCAATTCTTTTATCATCACAGCAGATAAAAGGTCTAGCAATTCAAACACCATCCATGGCCACTGTGACTCCATTATATAACTGCAGATAAAAACGAACCCGAATCTGTCTTGATGTGTACTTATACCGGAGGTAGAGACGACCCGTTATGCCATAGCTCTCTGTGTTTGACTGAAGAGGGCATTATTGTGATGGCAAGAACACTTGTAAACGGAAAATTCGAAGACTGCAACAAAGTGGGTATGAACCCTTTCTGCAAGCTTAACCCGTTGCAGCAAAGTCTCTTGATTTCCCTTACTTTACTTCATCATCCAAGCATTACGTGAACTCAAGTATGTTACTCTTCCGCATGCTAAATCTGACTTCTGGAAGGCAAAATATGACCATGAAGCTATCAAAAAGGCTAGGGCTGCCGCGAAAGCCGCCAAAAAGACCAGCAGGAGACCTAGGATGAAATCAAGCACCTCTGATCTTCTTAAGCTGGATGATACCTCTGAGTCAGAGGTAGCCCTTGACTCTCTTCGCTTGTTTTTCAACCACCTTATTGACACTGACTATTACCAGGATGACACGGGAGCCAGCCAAGCAGTTGAATAAGAGGTAACTGCTATTTCCTCCGACTCAGAACCTTTGCCAAGGCAGAAACTACGGCGAGTAACCCGGAAAGTAAGGTTTTCACACCACTTGGCTTATTTAGATCCTCACTTTCTTTTGGAACAACAGCAACACGAGAGTCGCCGTCAGACCCGGACCAGCAAAGGTGACGAGCTGTCCTCCAGCTTACCAAACATCCCCGCTCCTCGAAAACGTCGAAATGAGGTTCTTTTTAATTTTAAACTCTTTCCACTCGTCGCGGGTCTTATCTGCCTTCCTCCTAACTCTGTTGAACCAACTAATGAGGAGCTTGCCCGTTCTTCCTCTGGCGACTCATCACAAACCGAGCTGGCGACTTTTAAAACTGCTCCTGGGTAATGACAATTAATTTTATGCTATACCTCTTTATACTCTTAAACTAGTACTAACTTGTCCTAAACCATGGTCAAGCAAAACCTAACAAGAAGGAAAAAGTTATCAAGCCAACTGAGGCGCCTGAAGTTGCTGAGCCGGAGCAACAAGTTTCTGTGCCTGAAGTTTCTGACAAACAGCCGAAAGATTTTGTCTCTGCTCCTGTACCTGAAATTCCCGACCTTTCCCGTCACCACATGGATGTCAATTCTGCGCCCACCTAGTCATCCAACCCAGTTAAGCCACCAGAAGAGCATGGTGAAGACGTTATGATTACTGGCACCGGCTTTCAAGAACCAGGACGTCCAACTGTCTTAGCCAAACATTCCGTGAAGGATGAATTCATTGAGAAGCGGAAATTGAAGCTTGACATCACTGATTATTCTCAACTATCTGTCAATAATGTATTCTCTGTTTATCTTAACCAAGTTCATTCCAGTCGCGACCTTGAGATAGATATGGTGAAACAAATGCACCCAAAGTATGAGGTATGTCATCCGGCTTACATAAGTTATGTATATCCCGCTAGCCCCCAAGTCTTCTGATTTATGATAAGGATGAATGATCTATAGACTTAGAAGAATCTTAAGCTTCTGTCCTAGACTCCCTCCAAGTCCGGTTTAAAACTAAACTGGATGCTAAAATAGCATAATTTTGCATTCGTAGTCCCCAAGGGCCGGTTTAATCAGTATGAATGAGCCAGTCCTATTGATCACTGTGTAAAAGAGTAGAGCTTAATTGCATAGCCCCCATGAGTCGGTTGAGATTGTTTACAGCACATCCGGCTCATTATTATTAAGATACAAGCAATATGCATTAGCCCCCAAGTGCCAAGTAGTGTTGCTTGCAAAGTGCTTGGGACTTTATTCATAAGAGCCATTTCTTTGAAAAAATATTTTGACAGACATTAGCCCGAAGTGCCAAGTGTTGTTTCTTGCAAAGGACTTGGGAGCTAAATTGTTCTAATCCGCCATGAAATATATTTGATAAATCTGTGCTGCATGCAGGCTGCAACCGCTGAATTGGAATCTCAACTGAACGATGCCAAGACCCGGCTGGCGGCTCAAGAAAATGAGACCCGGAAAGCTGAGTCAAAATTCCAGTTTAGTGTGACTGAACCGGAAAAGATGAAGACCAGCTTTAATGCGGAGAAAAAGACATGGATTGAAGAAAAGACTGCTTTAATGTAGCAGGCCGAGAAAGCAGAAGCAACTCTTCAGGAGGTGACCACTGAGCTCTCCAGCTTAAAACACCGTGTGTCTCAGATGGTTTCTGCGATCTTCGGTGAGTTGCCTTCTTATTCATCCAAAGTGAGTACTTGTCGCCATAATGTAAGCCGCCATTTAACCAATTTGTAACTTACTCAGGTCCTAGGAGCAGCAACCTTAGCCAAGACACACTTATGAAGCTCAAGGCAGTTTTTACTCTAGTTGACCAATTATATACTGGAGCTCAACGTACATTAGCTACAATCTCCCCGGCTAATCAAGGACCCAATCTGTTAAGCGATGTGTTGAAGAAATTATCCATCCTGCCCACCAGAATCCAAGAGATAAAGCGGTCTTGTGCAAGAGCCGGCGCTGTGACGGCCTTGAGCCATGCTAAAGCGTGGGTACCGGAATTAGACCTGGTAGATGTGGTCAGTGGGTATCTGTCGGTGTACTAGAATAGGGGTACCCTAGTACCCCGAACTTGTGCACGGGCAGTTGCAGCACCCCGCGACAAAGGCTTGCCGGGTGAACGCCAAGATCCCCCAAGGTTCCCTTGGAGCCATCCAAGAACAAAGTATTTAAGCTAAGGAGACAAGACCCCGGCAAGAGGAGCTTGCCGGGAAGGCCAACCAAGGCACTCCAAGGAACTTGCCGCGACGCGCCACGCGCTCCGGCAAGGCAACAAGGCCCCGGCAAGAGGAGCTTGCCGGGAAGACTAAATAAGGTACCCCGAGGCCCGGTGAGCGACGAGCTTCTGGACCCAGCGAGATAACAACAGTGGCAAGGCGCTTGCCGCGGCAGGCGGCCACTCTGCGCCCATGCTCCAGCGCATCCACCAACGTGTCGCTCTGGGGGCCTCTCCGGGCGCGCGTGGCGGGAGGCTGTGCAGCCAGCGGTGCGCAGTGGCATGCGAAGCTGACAAGATCGCCATCGTGGCGAACGGTGGCGCCCCTAATGGTCCTTTTCTGCACTGTTTGGGTGACTCAGACGGGCATTTAATGCCCTTGTCCCCTGCCGTCAGGGTTAGGTAGGGTGCACTGTACAAGCAACTGTATCAACTACCTTGCTTTTTGCGTTTTTACCCTCCTCTGCGTTGCCACCTGTCGGTGACCCCTTTAGCGTATAAAAGGAGGCCCATGCGCAACGTAGAGGAGGTTCGGACAGTTTGCTTCGATTCATTCGTAGCCCAGAAAACATCACACTCTCTCGCTCGAGAGCAAGAACACCAGATAATACAACCAGACAAGCAGCAGTAGGAGTGTTATCTCTCCGGAGAGCTCCGAAGCTGGGTAAACTGCTCGTGTGCCTCGCCTCGATCTGCTCTTCGTGCGACCTCCGCCCCCCGCCGAACCGAAAGGGGCCCGATCCGCCGGCCCCATAGGTGTTCGTGGATTAGTTTCCCCGACATCTTTGGCGCGCCGGGTAGGGGGTGTTGAGATTGTGTGAACCAGATCCGGCGTTCACATGAGCTAGATCTTTATTCCCTTCATCAACATGCCACCGAAGAAGAAGACTTCGGCGGCAGCCGCTCCATCCACGTCACTTCCACCACCGTTGGAGCAAACGAGTGGTGAGATGGACGCGGGCGGAAGAAAGGACGTCGACGAGGAAGCTCATGATGCCGCCAGGTCCAAGAACAAGGCTGCACAAACTTCGGCGACTGTACATGTTCCACGCCACTCTCCGGAGGCGCAAGATCAACAACGTCATGGCACTAGCAGTGCCATACGCATGATAGCCCAAGACCAAGCTGGTGGATCTTGGGGCGCTCAAGACCAGCATGCACGCCAGCATGCTGGCACGAGCGGAGCACGGTCGCCTGGACGGGATACTGCTCCTTCTAACATAGTTAGAAGTTCGAGCACGTCCCGCTCCTCGCGCCCTCCGCCACTGCCACCCACCACTCCAGCAGAAGCTTTGGCGCGAGCTCAACTTCTCCTAGATTACCCTCCGACGTCGGACAAGATCGACGAATGGAGGGCCACCATTCAGAGTCTCATCGGCTACGCCAACGGCGACACTCCATGGCGGCCGAGCGTGTCGCCGCCGCGGCAGGGTTGCCGGACGCGAGCCGGTGGCGACGAAACGGGCGGAGGTGCAACTACCATGCAATCACCGCCCCGAAGGCCAAGATCGCTGACTCGCCGAATCCACCTCAACAGCGACTCCACTGCATCGTCGGATCCACGAGCTCGTCGCGATCAGCGCCAAGTTCTTCATGATCGACAACAAGAAGACGCTCGAACCCGCATCGAGCGCCGAAGAAAAGCGCGACGTCAATCCGACAAGCGCGCTGGGCCCTCTGTTGACATGCATGCGCCAGGGGAACCAGGCAATCTGCCGTACGCGGTAGGTTGTCCTGCGTTCACTCATGAGCTGCGGCAAGTCCAGTGGCCCAGCACAAAGAACTTCAAGCCAGGCGTACCAGAGAAGTACGACGGCAAGACACATCCGTCAAAATTCCTCAGCATCTACACCATCGCGGTGCAGGATGCTGGGGGACGGGATGACAAGATCCTTGCCAACTACTTCCCGCTGGTGCTCAAGCCCAACGTCAGATCCTGGCTCATGCACTTGCCGGACAACTCCATATCCTCTTGGGCTGATCTGTGCCATCAGTTTGTCGGCGCCTTTACAGGCGGACACAAGCCTCATGGCCAGGAGAGTGATCTTCATCTGCTCGCTCAGAAGGAAGGAGAGCCCCTGCGCAAGTACATTCAGAGATTCAGTAGTGTGCAGCACAACATCCCAGACGTCCACCCTGCCGCGGTGATCAGCGCGTTCCATCAGAACGTGCGGAACCGCAGGATGCGGGAGGAAATGGCGATGTGCAAGATCAGGGACGTCAGTGAGTTATATGCACTGGCCGACAAGTGTGCGCGTGCTGAGGAAGGGAGGAGACTCCCCGGAGAAAATATAGGAGCGGGAGGATCTGACAGCGAAGATGCTGCCCCGACAAGGAAAAACCGGCGGCGGAACAACAGAAGGAGGAAAGGCAAAGAAGTGCTAGTTGTTGAGCAGTCCGGCAACGGTGGTAGCGCCAAGGAAGCCAAAGCTGGTGACTCCGGCAAGGAGGTTGCCGCGAAGGTGGCGGTCACCGACAAGCAGGACGGCACCAACAAGCAGTATTGCAAGATTCACCGCACCAAGGGCCATGATCTTCAGAAAGCTGAATACGAGCGGCACGACAAAGAGAAGGCCCAGGAAGGAGCTGGTGGGTCCGGCAAGAAACGTCCCGGCCGAGGAGGACGCCGCGGCAAGGCCAAGCAGCGGCAAGGAGACAGACCTCCCCGTGGCCGCGACAAGGATGAAGATGATAACGAAGACGAAGATATGGATGATGAGGAGACTGATGAGCAGGAGTTCCAGAAAGCCACAGAGGTCCTGTGCGTTGACGGTGGTGCTTCTCTGCATGCCTCGCACCGCCAGCTCAAGCAGTGGGTGCGGGAAGTTAATGCAGCAGAACCACCCGTCGAGTCACGCAAGCCTCTGAAATGGTCCGGCACGCCTATCATCTTTGATATTGAGGACCACCCGGATCGCATAACTGCGGTCGGGTGCTTGCCGATGTTGGTTTCACCAACAATCCGCAACCTCAAGGTCACTAAGATGCTAGTTGACGGCGGGGCCGGCTTGAACCTGATCTCCTCCGCGGTGCTCCAGAAACTCCAGATCCCTGACAGCGAGCTCGAAGAGACCGGCACATTTCAAGGAATCAACCCGGGAAGGAGCAAGCCAAAGGGAAAGATCACGTTGCCGGTAACATTTGGCAGCGAGCTGAACTTCAGGACCGAGAGGGTCACCTTTGACGTTGCCGACTTTCCATTGCCTTACAATGGAATCCTTGGCCGACCGGCACTCGCCAAGTTCATGGCAGCCTCTCACTATGCGTACAACATACTGAAAATGCCAGGCCCAATAAGTGTCATCTCTGTCCCTGGCGACAAGAAGGATGCTCTTATCTGTGCCGACAAGATCTACCGGGAAGCAGCAGCCGCAGCAGAACGCAGGACACTTGCCGCTGAAGCTCCCGGGGGGAAGAAGAAGACCAAGTCCGGCAAGAGCTCTGATGCCTACTCCGGCAAGCGCACCTCTTCGGAGTGCTGCACTACCGTCGAGGACGCACCATCGAGCTCCACCGGCAAGTGTAAGAAGGCAATGGCAGTTCCACCTGAGACCAAGAAGGTGTCCGCCAAGGAGGATGGCACTAGTGGTACATTTACCATCAGCGCCACTCTTGACCCCAAATAGGAAAGCGCGCTCGTTGCTTTCCTGCGGGCGAATGTCGACGTGTTTGCGTGGCAACCGTCTGATATCCCCGGTGTTCCCAGGAAAGTAATTGAGCACCACCTTGCCGTCTGTCCTCATGCGCGGCCCGTCAAGCAGAGAGTCAGGAAGCAGGCAGTAGAGCGCCAAGAATTCATCGCAGAAGAAATCAAGAAGTTGGAAGCAGCAGGCCTTGTCAGAGGAGTACTCCATCCCACGTGGTTGGCCAATCCTGTTGTTGTGCGCAAAGCTAACGGGAAATGGAGACTTTGTATTGACTTCACTGATGTTAATAAAGCTTGTCCCAAAGACCCATTTCCCTTGCCGCGTATTGACCAGATTGTTGACTCCACAGCCGGATGTGATTTGCTTTCATTTCTTGATGCATACTCAGGATACCATCAGATCTTCATGGCAGAAGAAGATGAAGAGAAAACCGCATTTATCACCCCGTGTGGCACGTACTGCTTCGTACGGATGCCTTTCGGTTTGAAGAATGCTGGTTCAACATTCGCAAGGGTAGTCCACCATGCTTTTGAGCCGCAAATGCACAGAAATGTGGAAGCTTACATGGATGACATAGTGGTCAAGAGCAAGAACAAGGCGACCCTGATTCAAGATTTAGACGAAACATTTGCAAACCTGCGCAAGATCAACCTCAAGCTTAACCCCGAGAAGTGCGTGTTTGGAGTCCCTTCCGGCAAGCTTCTCGGGTTCTTCGTGTCTCAGCGGGGAATTGAAGCCAATCCCGACAAGATCAAAGCCATTGAGCAGATCGATGCACCAAAGCGCGTCAAGGATGTACGAAGGCTTGCCGGTTGCGTGGCTGCTCTCAGCAGGTTTATCTCTAGATCTGCTGAGCGCGCCCTGCCATTTTTCAAAATTTTGAAAAAGGCAGGTCCAATGAAATGGACTCCGGAAGCGGAGGCTGCGCTGCAGGACTTGAAGAGATACCTGTCCTCCACTCCAACGCTTGTCGCACCTAAGCCGCAAGAGAAGTTGCTGCTGTATATAGCGGCAACCAATCAAGTGGTTAGTGCTGCGTTAGTGGCGGAGAGGGAGGCGGATGATGAGCCAGCAACCACGGCAGATCCATCCAGCGACAAGCAGGGGGCTTCGTCGACAAGCTCTGGTCCCGACAAACATGGGTTTGCGCAGGAACATGATAAGATGCCAAGGAGAATGGTGCAGCGCCCAGTTTACTTTGTCAGTTCTCTTCTGCAGGGGGCTAGATCAAGGTACTCTGGTGTGCAGAAGTTGCTTTTCGGCCTCCTCATGGCCTCGAGAAAGCTGCGCCATTACTTCCAAGCACATGAGATCACAGTCGTCACTCGCTTTCCGCTGAAGAGGATACTGCAAAATCCAGAAGCAACGGGCAGGATTGTCGAGTGGGCGCTGGAACTGTCAAGCTTTGGCCTCAAGTTTGAGAGCACTTCAACTATCCAAAGCAGAGCATTGGCAGAGTTCATAGCAGAGTGGACGCCAACCCCAGATGAAGAAATTTCAGAAACGAGCATCCCCGTCAAAGAGGCAAGCAAAGAGTGGCTGATGTACTTTGATGGTGCCTTCTCGCTGCAAGGCGCCGGTGCAGGCGTGCTGCTTGTCGCACCCACCGGAGAGCACCTCAAGTACGTAGTCCAGATGCACTTTCCCAAAGAGCAAGCAACCAACAATACTGCAGAGTATGAAGGATTGCTTGCCGGTCTCAGAATCGCAGCAGACCTTGGGATCAAGAAGCTCATTGTCAGGGGTGACTCACAGCTTGTCGTCCGACAAGTGAACAAGAACTACCAGAGTCCGTTGATGGAAGCGTATGTTGATGAAGTGAGGAAGCTAGAAGAGCACTTTGACGGCCTACAAATGGAGCATATCCCAAGAGCTCAGAATGATATTGCTGATGGCCTGTCAAAGTGCGCCGCACTAAAGTTACCTGTGGAACCAGGGATCTTTGTGCTTAAGTTGACTCAACCATCCGTAACACCATCAACTGGACAAAGCAAGAAGAGGAAGTTGGTTTCCGGCGACTACTTTCCGGCAGAGCTCCCCGAAGCCGCCGCCAAGAAAGTCCCCAAGATCAACACCAAGGATGCTGAGGGGCAGTCTGCTCCGGCAAGCCTTATGGTTTGTTCCGTTGAAGCAGACGCTCCCGACAAGTTTTGCTCCGGCAAGCTTGCCGGGGAACATCAAGCTCCGGCAGGACCACAAGTCCTTGCCGTGGAAGCGGATGTTCCCGCAGCAGCAGATGTGCCTTTAGTCCTTGTTGTCGAGCCACAAGCTCCAGCATGGGCACAGCAGATTGTCCACTTCCTTCAGACAGGAGAACTTCCCGAAGAACAAGAAGAAGCGGAAAGAGTAGCCCGGCAGTCAAGTATGTACCAGTTTGTCGATAGCATACTGTACAGAAGAAGACTCAACGGTGTGAAATTGAAGTGTATTCGCCGGGAAGATGGACAAAAGCTGTTGGCGGAGATACATGGAGGCATATGTGGCCACCACATTGGCGCAAGAGCACTTGCCGGCAAAGCTTTCCGGCAAGGTTTCTTTTGGCCGACAGCCCTCCAGGATGCAACTGCACAAGTAACCAAGTGTGAAGCGTGCCAGTTCCACTCCAAACAGATACACCAGCCAGCTCAAGCTCTCCAGACGATCCCTTTATCCTGGCCATTTTCGGTCTGGGGGCTCGATATCCTCGGCCCCTTCCCCCGAGCTGTCGGGGGCTTTGAGTACTTGTACGTCGCAATCGACAAGTTCACAAAGTGGCCGGAAGTGCAGCCAGTGAGGAAGGTGACAGCACAGTCAGCAGTCAAGTTCTTCAGGTCAATTGTTTGCCGTTTCGGGATCCCTAACAGGATCATCACCGACAACGGCACGCAATTCACGAGCCGCACCTTCATGCAGTACGTCCAAGACCTTGGCGCCAAGGTCTGCTTCGCTTCTGTTGCTCATCCAAGAAGCAACGGTCAAGCAGAGAGGGCAAATGCTGAAGTGCTGCGCGGGCTCAAGACCAGAACTTTCGACAGGCTGCACAGGTGCGGAAGGAACTGGATCGAGGAGCTGCCGGTGGTTCTTTGGTCGATCAGAACGACGCCAAATCGAGCCACTGGCCAGACACCTTTCGCTCTAGTCTATGGAGCAGAGGCAGTTCTCCCCACGGAACTCGTATACGGATCACCTCGAGTGCTCGCTTATGATGAGCTTGAGCAAGAACAGCTGCGGCAAGACGACGCGCTGCTCCTTGAGGAAGATCGTCTTCAGGCTGCTGTACGAGCTGCTCGATACCAGCAAGCTTTGCGCCGCTATCATAGCCGCAAAGTTAAAGCCAGAAGCTTCGAGGAAGGCGACCTTGTTCTTCGGCGCGTTCAGTCCGCCAAGAATTCCAACAAGTTGACGCCGAAGTGGGAAGGCCCTTATCGGGTGAGACGAGTCACAAGGCCTGGCGCTGTCCGCCTTGAGACCGAAGATGGCATTCCGGTGAGCAACTCCTGGAACATAGAACATCTTCGTAAGTTTTTCCCATAAGGCGCGGTTGCCGGAACCCGTTCCGGCAACCACCTTTTGTACAAGTCTTGCCGCTGTTGCATGTAATCCTTTGTACAAAGCCGGGCGCAGATCCCGTGCATAAGTAAAACCCCATGTGCTCCGCACAGCTTGTCCATTTCATGCGTTAGTTCCTTTCTTGCATGCGATTATCTGACACTTTGTGCAGCACCTACATCCGGTAAGCAGTAACGAGCCGAAGAGCTCCATATTATTATTTTCTCTTCTTTCTTTTTCTTTTAAAGGAAAAGAAGGTTCTCTCGCACACAAGTTTGCCGGGGGGGGAAGGAGAAGATTGTGGTATGGGCCAGGCGTCGTTCAAGCAAAGACTTGCCTTACCGGGAAGCAAATGACAGAAAAGCTAAGTTGCCAAAGTTTGAGCAATCACTTTTTAAAATTTTTGAGTTATCTTCCTCGAACGACCCTGCTTTGTATGGAAAACCTGTGCGCGGAGGAACCAACTCGTGGCTAGTTGCGCCCTTACTTTGTTTCGAGTCCGCTCAACAGCTTAAGCGTGCTGCTTCTAGTCGCGACAAGGTTTCTTGTCGGAAGCAGCGCCGCCAGCAGGCTGCTGAAGTTCCGCACTCAGCGCTCGCGGCTCGGGCGCCTGCGCCGACAAGTTCCCTAGAAGCGTAGGGTAATAACATACAAAGGAAGGAATCTAGTAAAGGAAATAACATAGCAATTGATAGACAGAAATAAAGTTATATTACAAAGATAACTTGTCGCAGCTCTAACAGACTGTTTTCATAACATGATCAGTAGCGACAAGGGAAAAGAAGGAATGGGCGGCCTAATCTACGCGTCCGCCCTCGACTCTCTTGATCTCGCTCACCTTGTCCACAATGGGTGTGACAAGGGCCTTGAGTGCATCCAGATCGGCGTCAGGCGGCAAGGACCTGAGGACGTTGGTGAAGCTGAGGCCTGGGTTGCGGAAGGCCACCTTCATCAGCACCTTCTGGAGAACCCCGGCACAGATTTTGCGTGACTCGTCGGCCAGCTGCTTCGGGATCCTCTCTCGGAGCCGCTGGAGTGTCGTCGCCATGCCCTTGAAGAACAGGCTGAGCTTGGCGCTGGGTTGAAGACTCTCGTCGGAAGGATACCCAAAGTCCTCCATCCCCAGCTGCGCCAGCTCCTCGTTGATGACTGCGGCAGTGTTCACCAGACCCTCGGTCCAGTGCTCCACTGTGTCTCTGAACGAGTTCTGGGTAACTGCAATGCTCTCCAGCAGCGCCGCGTCAGCCTTGACCTTCTCCGACAAGGACTTCTCCCGCTCCTTGGCGGCCTCCAACGTCTGCGTCAGCGTGGCCAGCTTCAGCTCCAGGTCTGCTTTGGAATCCTTGGCGGCGCTGAGCTCCTTGCCCCTCTCAGCGAGAAGGCCTTGCAGCACACCGTGGGCGGCAGCATCCTTCTCACGCTCACGCTTGAGCGCGGCAAGCTCCTCGCCGCTCTTCCCAATATCGGCCTCCAGCTGTGCCACCTTCTCCTCTAACTCTTTCTTGGCAGCCTCTGCAGTTGCCGCGGCGTCCTTTGCCTCCTTGAGCGCCCCACCAAGTGCTCGCTCACGCTCGGCGAGCTCTTCCTCGTAGCTGTCGAGGTTGGCCTTCCGCTGCACTAGTTCACCTTCCCGCGCGGACTGCTTCTCGGCAGCCAGCCTTTGTTCCTCCTTAGCCTCGGCCCTCTCGAGAAGAAAGGCCGTACGCTCCTCGTCGACTCGCTCCCGCTCCTACGCCAGGGACCGGAGAGCTTCTTGATTTTGGCCCTGGAGCTCCTTCGCGCGCTTTTCCATGTCAACTCCCGCCTTCACGACAAGCGCTTCCCGGGAAGCCAGCTTGGCTTGCCGGGTGCGGTAGAGTGACAGTAGCTTCCGCAGTAGCTGCTCCTCCTCAGGCTCGCCACTGCTGCTGTCGGGCGTGTCAACCAATGACAGTCCGGCAGAGGCGAGCACCTCCCCGTCAAAAGTCTCCCCCTCGACCGGCGCCCTGGAGCTCGACGCCCAGGGTAGCTTGATGAAGATATTGTCACCGGCCTTCAAGTAGGCGCCGGGCTGGGGCTCCTCGGAGCCCGGCTCCGCAAAAGCGGCAGAGGGTTCGGCGGTCGGCACAGCGCCCGGCGCTCCTGCGGCCTCAGGGTCGTCAGTGCGATCGCCCGACCCCTCGCCGACTTCCGCAGCAGCAGCCCCGGCGGCCTCCTCGCTGGCGGTCTCATCAGCACCGGCACCTTCCTCGCCGGCGCCCTCTGTCTCCATTGGCTCAGCCGTAGATGGGTCTGAAGAATGAAGAAGGGAGGAAAATCAATCAAAAATCCAAGAAAGGAAAAACGGAAGAAGCAGAACCCAAGGGAAAGTTTCTGGGCAGGTGGACTACCTGCGCCGAGATCTTCAATTGCGGCCTCGGTCGCCGTAGGATCAGCAGTGCCGTCCCTTGCCGGAGAGTCCCCCCTTGCCGGAGAGCGCTCCCTTGCCGGGGACTCCTCCCTTGGTGGCGCAGTCGAAGTAGGTGGCACTTCGGGACCAGCCTCCGGGCGCTCCTGATGAGGCTGCTCTGCTCCTGCACAAGTCAGCAAGCAAGATATCAACAAAGGAAAAAGCACTCAAGCGCGCCTGACAGCAGAAGGGTAAACTATGAACTTACGCTTGGGGCTGCGCTGGGGGCTGCTCTGAGGGGTAATTGCTGGGTCCGTCAAGGTGGTATCGGTCCCACCTCCTGCTGACACGATGGGGTCATCCTCGATGACGATCACCGCGGCCTTGGCCCTCTTCGCCGCTCTCTGGGCCAGCGTCCTGAAAAGAAAGGAGTCCAGATTGGAGCAAGTCAGATACAAGATATAAACAGCAAGATTGAAGAACTACAAGAGCACCAAAGAAACTCACTCTTCTTCCTCCTCGTCGGAGCTAAGTGCGGAAAGATCGAAGTCCGGCCCTCCTCCAGTGCGGCGAGGTGGAGGGGTAGGATCCCTTGCCCGCTTGGCGGGGGCAGTGGCGGTGGCCAGGGAAGATCCCGCTCTAGTTGCCGTTGTTGCGTGAGGCGCTCCCGCGGCAACATTACTTTCCACGGTAGAGCGCGTCGCGTGGCTCGGTGGCTGTGGAGCCGGCTGCCGCCCCACTGTGTCCCCGGCCCTGCGAGGACGCCTCCTTGGCGGGGCCGGGGGCTCCGCCTGCGGCAAGTTCTCTGAAGGCTCGGCCTCCTCCTCGCCGGCCTCGCTCGGCTCGGCTTCGGAACCGGCAGGCTCCTCCTCGCCCATGAACTCCACGCATTCGGCAAGGTTTGCCGCCTCTGCAGCCTCCGCCTCCTCCACAGTAAACCCAAACACACCCGCAGCAGCTGCGGCCGCAGCCTCTTCCGCCCTTGTAGCGATGAGCTGCAGCTCCTCGTCGGTGGTGTCACGGGTGAGGCTCTTCTGCTCGTCAGCGCGGACCGACACTTCCTCCAAGGTGTCGAAGAACGCTCGCACAACGTCATCCGCAGGCTCTTGCCAAGTTGGGACGATGCCGTGTGAATCGCACAACGGCATCATGGCGTGGATCCGGTCAAGCAAAGAGTTATTGCACAAAGGAACTACGCCCCTCGGCAGTGTGAATGGGTGCTGGGGGTCGCGTTTGAATAACTCCAAGAGCATTGCGTCCAGCTCCAAGACGGTGAAGTTGTAGTTGAGGCCCGGCCGCAGCCTCATGATGTCCGCCGAATTCTTGAATTCCCAAGCGGGCCTCCCCCTCTCCTGCAGGGGGGCAATGCGGCGGCGGAGGAAATCTGCCCCGACAGCACCTACGGTGAGCCCGGCAAGCCTGAGGCAAAGAATCCTAGTGATGGCGATCTTCAGCCTCTCGTCTTCCGGGGCCACGTTGCTCCAGTCATTGCCGCGCACTATTGGAGTTTGGCGCACGGCGGTGAAGGGCTGCGGATTCTCCTCAACGATCCAGCACCACTCCGCTCTCCACTCCTCCCACTTGCTGCAGAGCTCACCCTCCAAGTACGCCTCTTTCTTGCCGACTCTCGAGACCCAGGCAATCCCTCCGGCAAGCGGCTCTCCTCTCTCTACCCGAGGTATGAAGAAGTGGCGGAAAAGGGCAACACTAGGGTGGACTCCGACAAAGTTTTCGCACAAGTGTGCGAAAACTGCCATGGTCAGGACATCGTTGGGGGTGAAGTCAAGGAGGCGGAAGCCATATGTGTTCATAATATCACAGAAGAACTCCGAGAAGGGCGGGCAGAGCCCGCAATAGAAGAATAGCGGGAAGAACGGGTACCCGTTTGGAGCCAACTCCGAGGCAGCGGCCGGGAGTACCCTCGTGCGCGGATGCGCACGCGTCTCCGTCGCCCAAAAGAGGTAGAAGTACTCCCTCAGCTCCTGCACGCCGAGCTGGGGGGTGAAGATCGCCCGCTCCTTCCGCAGCGCCGTGAGCCGCTGCGCCTCGGCCGACTTCACACCCTTTCCCTTGTCGGCTTTCGGGGCCATGGCGGAGG